>NC_057729.1:38201796-38284464 GCF_004010195.1 Chiloscyllium plagiosum | reverse complement strand
CCCTTCATCTAGATCATTAATATATAATGTGAACAGCTGCGGGCCAATACTGAACCCTGCGGGACACCGCTTGTCACCTGCTGCCATTCCGAAAAAGAACCTTTTATCCCAACTCTCTGCCTTCTGTCAGACAGCCAATCTTCAATCCATACTAGTAGCTCACCTCGAACACCATGGGCCCTCACCTTGCTCAGCAGCCTCCCGTGTGGCACCTTTTCAAAGGCCTTTTGGAAGTCTAGGTAGACCACATCCACTGGGTTTCCCCAGTCTAACCTACTTGTCACCTCTTCAAAGAACTCCGACAGGTTTGTAAGGCATGACCTCCCCTTACTAAATTCATGTTGACTTGTTTTAATCTGACCCTGCTCTTCCAAGAATTTAGAAACCTCATCCTTAATAATGGATTCTAGAATTTTACCAACAACCGAGGTTAGGCTAATTGGCCTATAATTTTCCATCTTTTGTCTTGATTTTTTCTTGAACAAGGGGGTTACAACAGCGATCTTCCAATCATCCGGGACTTTCCCTGACTCCAGTGACTTTTGAAAGATCTCAACCAACGCCTCCACTATTTCCTCAGCCACCTCCCTCAGAACTCTAGGATGTAGCCCATTGGGGCCAGGAGATTTATCAATTTTAAGATCTTTTTAGCTTTTCTAGCACTTTCTCTTTTGTTATAGCAACCATACTCAACTCAGCCCCCTGACTCCCTTTAATTGTTGGGTTATTACTCATGTCTTCCACTGTGACTGGCATGACTTTGGCAGATTGAGAGGGGGAGTTAAAGTCTTAATCCACAGGGCGATGGGGTTGATTAGTGTGAGTGTCGCAAAGATGGTCTCTGAATTGATCGGCAAGTGGGCATCCTGTCTTCCTAATGTAGAGGAGATCTCGTCGGGTGCAACGGATACAGTAGATGACGTGTGTGAAGGTACAGGTCAATTTTTGTCGAATGTGGAAGGAAACTTTGAGGCCTTGGGTGGAGGTTTCAGGGGGAGGTGTGGTTACAGGTTTCGCACTTCTTGCGGTGGCAGGAGAAGGTGCCGGGAGGGGAGGGTGGGTTGGTGGTGGAGAGTCGTAGACCTGACAAGGGAGTTGTGGAGGGAATGGTCTCTCTGAAACACAGATAGGGGCAGGGACAGAAATATATCTCTGGTGGTGAGGTCTGTTTGTAGGTGGCAGAAATGGTGAAGGAATAATGCAATATATCCTGAGGTTGATGGGTTGGAAGATGAGGACCAGGGGTGGTAGTGGATGTCCATGTTGAGTTGGTTGTTGGAAATGGAGGTGGAGAGGTCCAAAAAGGGATGAAGGTGTCCGAGATGGTCTAGGTAAAATATGATCCTGCATGTCTTTTGAAATGCCTGGCCACTACACTGATTGTTGTATTCTTGCACTGCAAATTGTTTCTGTGGCTTCTGTAGGATTTCACTTTGTATCAACTCAGCTTTAGCCATTCAATCAACATACAACAATGATTCTTCCATTATTGTCAAGTGTTGTTTCTGCTCATGGTTTCTTTTCAGCACATGGCCTACTGAACGTATATTAACCACCCTTTCAGATAAAGTTGTCTGACTTTTATGCACTCCTTGTCAGCTAGTTCAGCTACACAAATTTATCTGCATTTGCACACAGTTGCCATAAAGTGTTGGTTATTACTGTCAAATAAAACTCTTCCTTGTAGACCATAAGATCATGAGGTGTCAAAGCAAAACAGGCCATTTTGCTCATCAAGTCTGCTCTGCGAATCAATGATATCATGAAATCTGTTAATCCTCAATCCACTTTCCTGTCTTATCACAAAACCCTTGATTCTCTTACGATTAAAAACCTGTCTACCTTACCCTTCTATATACTGAATGATCCAACCTCAACTGGTTCAACTTTGGTAAAGAATCCTACGGATTCACCACCCGCCCAGAGTAAACAAAAATCCTTCTCATTTCTGTTTTAAATTGGTGACCCCACTCTGGAATAATGTCCAATGGTTTCACAGGGGGAAACAACTTTCTCCCATCTCCCCAAGAATTTTACATGTGTCAAAGAAGGTTTCTTCTCATTCTCCAAAAGTCCAATGAGTAAAAGGCCAAACAACTCATCCTGTCCTCATAACACAGTCCTCCCATACCTGAAATCAACCTAGTGAACCTTCTCTGGACTGCATCTGATCCCAGTTTCTTTCTCCTCCGATTTAGGAACCAAAACTGTTTTCCAGGTGTGGTCTAACTGGAGCCTTGTGCAGTTTTAGCAAGATTTCCATATATTTCTGATCCATATCCTTTGAAATAAAGGCCAAGAGTCCATTTGTGTTCCCTATTACCTGCTAAACTTCAATACTAGCTTCTCCAAGAATAAGATTTTTTTTGTCTGTTCAATCCATTGTTGCTGTCATGAGTGTACCTGCTGTTCCTTGTGCCTTGCCTGAAGCATAGACTATACCATAGTCATATCTCATTAGCCCACATTTGAATCTTCAAAATTATAGAGGCATTTTGTAATTTTTTAAAATCCCAATAAGGCTTGTGGACCATCTAGTTATAGAAATTCAGTCCCATGAAGTAGTCTGTGAATTTATCACATCCACATCTAACTGCTTAGACTTGCTTCTTTATAGTTATGCACTTCTGTTCAGTCTCTTCAAACCTCTCGATGTTAAATTAACTGGTTTTCATGGTCAAGTCAGTTTGTACTTGGATAAGGGTTGCTCATTGTCCTGTGAATGATTCACCTGCAATAAACCTGGATTATAATATGCTAAAACATCTATAGAAAATAACTTCTCTTAATCGTTTCAAAAGCTGAGGTTTGTTATGATTTGAATAAATTATTTCTGACCTTTTTGGAAATTCTCTTATAGGGTGGGTTAGACTGGCTAAGTTTAGGATGAACTTGTCCACTTGGTTTATCATGCCTAAAAGTACCATACATCATTTATGGACTTTGGTGTCTAAAATTCACTGAAGGCCCTTATCTCCCTTTGATTCTGCTGAACCCTTGATTTTCGATAGTATCTTCAAAATATAATTATCATTCTAAAGAATTGGCATTTTAATTTACTGGAAGACCTGTGTTCTATTAATTTGACAGACTGAAGTGTAGACTACCCATCTGTGGCACTGAAATTTCTGTTAACTTGGAATGTTCTCTAATATGCCCCAAATGGCCTCATTGATAGCACTCAACTCTCCTTGTTCGACTATCATGCACTTGTGATTCTGTTTGGAGTCACATCTTTTGCGATCTAATATGGGCAATGACATTGATGTTAACGCCACCTTGGAGCCTACAATGTGACCATGTCAGACGATCCTCCAATGTTTCCTCACAGTACTATTCAATTTTAGGCTCTGATTTCTGCCTTTCGGATTACCTGTTTCAATGTTAAATCAGCCTTGGCGTAAAGAAAGATTGATAGCTTCTCATTCCTCACACCAACTACTATACCGTCTCAAATTAATTCATCCTTCAAAGCCTTCTGTGTGCAACATCCTGTTAGACAATAAACATCCATTACAAAGGTTTCTATTGATCCTCCTGAATGCTGAAATCACTGATTAAATCTCATTCCATCATTAAATTTCTTTTGAGGCCGAAGTACCTATTGAATGCTTTAATCAATGCACCATATTCTGTGGTAATTTCTTTCATGCTTTGTCTTACCAGAACATCATTGGACATAAAGCACATAAAATGTGCTGACTTGTTAGCACTGCTCTTTTCTGTGTAAGCCTGAAGTTGTTCCATATTGTAAAAACTGTCACTTCCAGTGCTCCCATATTGGCCTAAATATGGATCTTGTACATTACCAAATGGCTGAAGTGATGACAACATATTTCCTGGAGGTACCATCCTGATGGATGCTTGTACCTGACTGATGTGGGTAAGTATTTACACTTTTGTGATCCTTCGTTTTTCTTCTCTGAAATACAGCTGGTTTGTAGCCAGGTTTTGAAGTCTAATGAAGTTCCTTTTTCCTACCCTTAAAAGTCTTCCCGCTCTGTAATCAAAGTTTTTCAAGGTATTTTCTCCTCCTTCCAATCTTCTCCTTTCCAGCACTTTTTGTCAAAGTCTTCCAAGGTCTTGATTTGCTTTCAGTGTCTTCCCTTTTCAGCTGTGTTCCCTTTACTCAGTTTTAACTTCAGATCTTGGTTCTGGAGGTTTACTGCATGAATCCATGTAAGATTCTGTAAATCCATTTTTTTGATTAGAATCAGTCTGTCCATTGTGGCACAGACAGCCTCACAGGAAAGCTTACACCTTCAAAACGTTATCTGGGCCAACATGACACTAATTGTTAAAGTTCACTTCAGAATGTAACATTTAAAAAAATGATTTTGTGATTTACATGTGAAAGAACTGAAACCAACATGGTCATTCTAAAAGATGAGAGATTTAACAAATAATCCAGGTCTTTTTCAATACATAATTTCAGTTACATCACACTGTAAACTTTTGCTATAAATTCAGTGTCTTACAATCTTATTCTCCATGACCACCTGATGAAGGAGCAGTGCTCCAAACGCTAGTGCTTCCAAATAAACCTGTTGGACTATAACCTCGGGTATTGTGTGATTTTTAACTTTGTACACCCCAGTCCAACACCGGCATCTCCAAATTTCCAAGGAAATGGCAAGTGTAGATGGAGTCAGTGGATGGAAAGCTGGTTTCCATAATGGGCGATGCTGTGTTTACAACTCTTTGCAATGTCTTGTAGTCTTGGGCAGAGCAGTTGCATACCAAGCTGTGATGCATCTGGATAGAATGCTTTCTATAGTGCATCTATAAAAATTGGTAATGTGCTAAAGCATGATTTTTGCTGTCAAAAGGTGGGATTGTTTCATTTACACATCACAATGTGCAGTGATTCTCATACAGGTGCAGTTGATTGTGTTTCTTAAATGTTTTATACTTTATCGGTAGTCATTGTTGCTTGTTCACATTATTCTCCGAAAGCTGCTCTCCATTTTGTTTCTTGCCATGCAGCCTCTTTCTATTTTTCTTCTTATAGCCATTAATGACAATAACAATTTTGACTTGAAACATTAATGCTTTGAACTTGGACATAGTGGGCACAATTAGGAAAATTGCAGATGACACAAAAATTGGCCGTGTGGTGGATTGTGTCGAGGATAGCTTTAAGCTCCAAAATGACTGGTTAGTGGACTGGACAGGAAAGTGGCAGATGGAGTTGAACTCTGATAAGTGTAAGGTATGCATTTAGGAAAGTTGAAACTTTATTGCTGGAACAGCACAGCAGGTCAGGCAGCATCCAGGGAACAGGAGATTCGACATTTCGGGCACAGGCCCTTCTTCAGGAATGAGCAGACTGGTTAGTGGACTGGACAGGAGAGTGGCAGATGGAGTTGAACTCTGATAAGTGTAAGGTATGCATTTAGGAAAGTCAAACAGTAAAAGGGAATACACAGTAAACAAGAATTTATTGAGAAGGGTAGATGAAGTGAAAGATTTTGATATGCACCTGGATTATTTGTTAAGTCTCTCATCTTTTAGAATGACCATGTTAGTTCCTGAAGGTAGAAGTGAAGGTGGATAAAGTTTTAAAGGAGGCACATGGAATGCTGACCTTCTTTGGCAGAGGTACAGAATACAAGAGTAGGGATATAATGATGAAACTGCATATGTGCTAGTGAGGCCACAACTGGAGTAGTGTGTGCAGTCCTGGTCACCATCTTACAGGGAAGGATATAATTGTTCTGGAGAGAGTGCAGAGAAGATTTACTAGAATGCGGCCAAGGCTGGAAAATTGGAGCTATGAGGACAGACTGGAGAGGTTGGGTTTGTTTTCCTTAGAACAGAGAAGGCTGAAATGTGACATGATTGAGGTGTACAAAATTATGAGGAGGAGAGATAGAGTAAATAGGAGGAACCTGTTTCCCCTGGCAGAGGGTTCAAAACCCAAGGATCATAGATTTAAGCTGTGTTAGAAGGGTTAGAAAGGACACAAGGAAAACCTTTTTAAGCTGGGGGGTGTGGGTGTCTGGAATTCACTGACTGAGTTGGTGGTGGAGGCAGAGACCCTAGACACTTTTAAAAAGTACCAGTAGCAACATATTAAGTGCTGTAAACTGCAGGGCTATGGGCCATGCACAGGAAAATAGGATTAGAAAGATTATCTGGATGTCTTTAGGTCAGCATAGAAAAGATGAGATGAATGGCGCCCTTCTGTGATGCATCAATTCAATGGTTTATTGATTTTTACAATGTGCCATTTTCTTTAAATGTGTTTTTTATTGTCAACTTGTTTTGATTCTCAGTATTAAGATGTATTAGCATGCATTTCCAATCCTAATGCATTGTTTTGTATATCCAGACATTGCTATGCTCATATTAAAATGTAAGAACATGTTCTCTGAATTCAGCATTTGTTAACTTGTTACGGAGCTTTATTGAGTACTAATTTTTTGCCATTGTTGGGTTGCTACCATATATATATTTGAATATTGCAAAAACTATTGCATGACCTCCAAAACGGAATCAATTCTTGGAAAGTTATGCTCAAATATTTGTTGATGTTTTTCAGTGCAAATCTTACATGCATGAGATATAAGCTTCTGAGATCAAACATTAGGACACAAGGCTGAAATGTTTGAATGAAGGTTCTGCATCTGTCTGAAATGTCATCTGACTTTTCTCTTTATAATGTAGTCTGACAGGTTGTATATTCCCAGGTTTTCATTTGTTTTTATTCTTTAAACAAGCATTTCAAATCACAGCCAACCTTATTAAAAGACAGTGGATTTCATGCTTAATGCAAAAGCTCTGTGCTCATCTTTGATTTGGAAGTGCCTTTGAAGTATTCAGGCTGCTGCATTTTAGAGTCTTAAGGAAACAATGCCTTTTGTGTGATATGACTCTGAAAACAGTTCATTCCATGAAACTGCACAGCATCCTGAAAATAAAAGACTCTTTCCCCAAAGGTAGATAATTATTTCCAGACAGCTATCTTCTCATCCCAATGATCCTCCAAACATTTTTTTTCAGAAAATGTCAAGATATAAATTTTTCATGACAAATTTTTTGACTCATTCATGGGATTTCTTATCCATCCATAATTGTTCTGGAGACGTGGTGGTGAGTTGCCTTTTGAACTGCTGCAGCAGCTATGTGATTAAGGTGCTTGCATAATATCCTCGGGTTGGGATTTAGTAATTTAGTGGTGCAGAAATGACAATACATTTCTGAATCAGGATTATGTGTAAATAAATGGTAGATATTGCAGCTGTGGTTCACCAATGATATCGGAAATGAATGTTTAAAGTGTTGTAAAATATAGGTCTGGATATTGTTGTTGAAGCTGCACTTATCCTGGCATTTGGAGAATATTTCATTCCATTCTTGACTTGTGCCTTACAGATGATGGACAGCTGTTGGTAGTCAAATGACAGTTGCTGCAAACTATTCAGCCTCTGAACAGTATTCATAATCATATTTTTTTGTGACTAGTTATGTGACTGGACCAGTGAGTTTTTGGTCAGCGATCACTTCCAGTACATTTATAGTGGCATTTCAATTATGAGAGTGTCACTGAAAATCAGGAGGTGAAACTCTAACTTTCTTTTGTCAGATATAATTAATGCCTGGCATTTGGGTGATTGTCAGCTCAAGCTTGAACGGTATCTAAATCTTGTTGCACATGAATGTGGACTGTCCCATGATTTGAGGAGCTGCAAATGATACTGAAAATGGTGCAATCAGTAAACAACTATTCCTGAGCTTATGATTGAGGGAAGGTCATTGATGAAGCTGCTAAAGATATTTGGGTCTCAGACACTGCTCTGAGGAACTCAGATTTAACAATGTCTTGAGCCTGAAATGATTGGTCTCCAAGAATGACAATTCATAATCCTTTTGTTAAGTAAAACTTCAAATAGTAGACAGTTTCCCTTAAATCTTCACTGACTTAACTTTTTCTGGGACTTGTGATGCCACACATGGTCGAATGCTGTCTTGATGTCAATGGCAGTCACTTTCAATTCACCTCTGAAATTCCGTTTTCTTTGTCCAAATATCTGGAACCAGGTCCAAAGCTAGGCCATCCTGTCACAACAGTAACGAGCATTAGTGACCAGGCTATTGCTGCGTAAGTTCTACTTGTTAGCACGTTCAAAGCACCTTCCATAACTTTGGTGATTGACAGTAGACTGATGAGGTAATAAATCACTAAATTGGATTTGTCCTGCTCTTTCAGGTTGGTGAGATGCTTAGGTTGTAGCTGTACTAGAGCAGCTTGGCTAAAGGTGAGGCAAATTCTGATGTGGAAGTCTGGGACTTTCTTGGGGTTCACAGCCTTTGCTACATCCAGTGAGCTTGGTTATTTCTTGATATCATGTAGTGTGAATTAAATTAGTTGCTGTAATCTCAAGAGGAGGTTGAGGTGGAACATTGATTTGGTACTTCTGGCCTAAGATGGTTGCAAATCTGTCAGCCTTATCTTTTGCTTTTACCTACCAGACTCAGCCATTAGCTGAAAATGTGTTGCTGGAAAAGCGCAGCAGGTCAGGCAGCATCCAGGGAACAGGAGAATCGACGTTTCGGGCATAAGCCCTTCTTCAGGAATGAGGAAAGTTTGTCCAGCAGGCTAAGATAAAAGGTAGGGAGAAGGGACTTGGGGGAGGGGCGTCGGAAATGTGATAGGTGGAAAGAGGTCAAGGTGAGGGTGATAGGTCAGACTGGGGTGGGGGCGGGGAGGTCGGGAAGAAGATTGCAGGTTAGGGAGGCGGTGCTGAATTTGATGGATTTGACTGAGACAGGCTGGGGGGAGGAAAATTCAGCACCGCCTCCCTAACCTGCAATCTTCTTCCCGACCTCTCCGCCCCCACCCCAATCTGTCCTATCACCCTCACCTTGACCTCTTTCCACCTATCACATTTCCGACGCCCCTCCCCCAAGTCCCTCCTCCCTATCTTTTATCTTAGCCTGCTGGACAAACTTTCCTCATTCCTGAAGAAGGGCTTATGCCCGAAACGTCGATTCTCCTTTTCCCTGGATGCTGCCTGACCTGCTGCGCTTCTCCAGCAACACATTTTCAGCTCTGATCTCCAGCATCTGCAGACCTCACTTTCTCCTCACAGACTCAGCCATTATTCAGGATCAGACTAGTAAAGCCCACCTCTTATCAGTAGTTAAATTATTCAATGGGTTTACGACTGCATGTGATAGGACTACAGAGCTTTGATCTGATGTATTGTTTGCGAGATTGCTGAACTGTTCATACCACCTACTGTTTCTGCTGTTTGACAGATGTAAAGTTCTCTGTTAAAACTCACACAACACCAGGTTATAGACCACAGGTTTACTTGGAAGTACAAGCTTTCAGAGCGCTTTTTCTTGGTCAAGTAGCTTGCTGCCTGATGAAGGACCAGCGCTCTGAAAGCCTGTACTTGCAAATAAATCTGTTGGACTATAAACTGGTGTTGTGCGATTTTTAACTTTGTCCACCCTACTCCAGCATTGGCACTCCCACATCATGTAGTTCTATGTCATTGCTTCAGCAAGGTGATGCTTCATTAGATATGATTTGGAGATGTCGGTGTTGGACTGGGGTGTACAAAGTTAAAAATCACACAACACCAGGTTATAGTCCAACAGGTTTAATTGGAAACACTAGCTTTTGGAGCGCTGCTCCTTCATCAGGTGGTCATTAGATAGTGTGCCTGGTACTGACAAATAATGTTACATTTGTCATTGAATCAGGGTTGGTCAACCTCTTTTGATAATTATGTAACCCCAGCACATTTGCACAGTCTTGTAAACATTATTCAGGCATATAAACTCAAATACAGCTTTAAACTAAAAAAAAGTTAAGTTGAAGAATTGTATATATAAGGCTGTGAAATGGGTAAAAATATCTTAGATCAAAGAATAATTAGCACTTCTAGATTTGAGGAACGAAGTTGCAGGAAACTATTCATTGGACTTCATAATTTGCAAGTCAGAAAAATGCAAACTGTACATATTTCCATTTCTAATTAATTTCATTATTACAAACTACATTGGGTTGGAGGGTTAGTCTGGGGCTGTTTTCCCTGGAGAATTGAAGGCTAAGAAGTAACCTTACAGAGATTTATAAAATCATGAGAGGCATAGATTGGGTAAATAGACAAGATCTGTTCCCTGGTGTGGGGGAGCCCAGAACCAGAGGGCATAGGTTTAGGGTGAGAGGGGAAAGATTTAAAAGGGATCTAAGGGGCAACTTTTTCACGCAGAAGGTGATGCACGTTTGCAATGAGCTGCCAGAGGAATTTTTGGAGACTGATAACAATACTTAACAGTCTTCTTGATGGATGTATGAATAGTAAGGGCCAAGTGCTGGCAAGTGGGACTAGATTAAATTAGGATATCTGGTTGGCATGAACATGTTGGATAGCAGGGTCTGTTTCCATGCTGTGCATCTCTACGACTCTATTTACAGGTGAGCAAAATGTAACATATCTCACAAATCATATTATTTGCTGCCATTCATTTTGTTTTGGAAATTTATATTTGTCAACATGCAACTTTGCTCACTGATGAAAATTGGGGCATTGGCGATAGAATCGTAATACAACTGCAAAATTGATTTTTTTTCTCATAATAATTTAAAATTAGTGTGCAGTTGGAAGCAAGTTGTAAATTTTACTCAATGGATTGATAGATGACAAACAAGATTTTGTTTCTACCAAATTGCATTACCTTACTAATACACATTCTGGAATAATTGCGCAAATATCACTTTTTGAAAATTTTTCAGATTAATTTTTCTAACTTTTATAAAGTTTTGCCTGTCAAACTAAAGTTAATATATTGTATTGATTTTAGGAAGATTACTTTAAACCTGCACTACTTGGTCTGAATTGTCAAGTGAGTTTAGAGTTAAAAAGGATTCCAATTGTTGATAAGACTAATGTCTCGTCTCTTTACAAATGGCAGTGGAAATGACTCCAACAACCACTTTGATTAAATTTCCTTTCTTGTCTAAGATGCAATTTGTTGTTGTTTTGCAGAAGGAATCTCAATTGTTCTGTTCCAGTAAGGCTGAGAATTGTTTTCTCCTCTTATTGTATGTCTTTTACCCTTCTTTCAGAAGGTTCACACCCATCAGCATGGAAATATTCCTCAATACGAGTAGCACACAAGGATGTTAGTGTTTTGCTGTTAGTCTAAGATGCAATTTGTTGTTGTTTTGCAGAAGGAGTCTCAATTGTTCTGTTCCAGTAAGGCTGAGAATTGTTTTCTCCTCTTATTGTATGTCTTTTCCCCTTCTTTCAGAAGGTTCACACCCATCAGCATGGAAATATTCCTCAATACGAGTAGCACACAAGGATGTTAGTGTTTTGCTGTTAGTTTTTAAGAGGTTGTTACTTGCCAAGTAGTTGGGGGAAAACAGTGAATATTGTCTATTTGATTTTTCAAAAGCACTTGAATAATGCCTCACACCAGAGGTTACTGAACAAAATAAAAGTGCAAGGAATAGAGGGCAATATATTGACATGAGTTATGAATTAGTTAATTGAGAGAAAACTGACATAATAATGATGCCATTCTTAGGTTGACAAGATATGACTAATGGAGTACAGTAAGAATCTTAGGCATTTGCTCCCAACTGTTCACAATCTGTGTCATTGATTGAGATGTGAGGACTAAATGCAACGTTTCTGAGCTTGCAGATGACACAAAACAGAGTGGGAATATGTGTTGTGAGGATGATGCAAAGAGACTTCAAGGGGATTTGGACAGGTTGAGTGAGTGGGCAAGACGTGGCAGATGGAATATTATGTTGCATAACTATGAAATTATATACTTCAGGAGGAATTGAGATGCAGAGTCTTTCTTAAATGGTGAGAAATTGTGAAGTGTATTTAAAGAAATTTGTATGTCCTTCTATGTAAATTTCTAAAATGCAAGTGCAGCTTGCAACTACAAAAGCAAATACTGTAGATTGGCCAGTAATGCAAGAAGATTTAGGTACAGGAGTCAAGAGGTCTTGCTCCAGTTGCATAAAACATTGATGAGACTATTGGTGAAGTTTTGGCCTCCTAATTGAGTGGTCAAATTTCAACAGACCAATTCCTGGAATGGAGTCACCACTTTATAAGGAGACATTGAGGAGACTGGGCCTGTGTTCCCTACAGTGTAGAAGAATGTGAGATAACTTCATTACAAACTTCCAAAATCATTAAATAGATAGGCACAGTAGATGCAAAAAGGGGGTTTCCCCTGGCAGGAGAAGCCTAGAACCAGTAGAACTTGAACATTCTCAAAATAAGGTGCAAGTCATTTTGGATTGAGATGAAGAGAAATTTATTCACTAATAGAATGATGAATCTTTGGAATTTTCTACTCCAGAAGGGCGTGGAAGCCTAGTCATTGACTATGTTTCAGACAGAGACAAATGGATTTCTAGAAACTGACGACAGTTTGAAAATAAGGGGTAGGCCATTTAGAACAGAGTTGAGGAGAAATTTCCTCACCCAGAGAGTAGTGGATATATGGAATGCTCTGCCCCAGAAGGCAGTGGAGGCTAAGTCTCTGGGTACTTTCAAGAAAGAGAGAGATAGAGCTCTTAAAGATAGTGGAATCAAGGGTTATCAGGATAAGGCAGGAACAGGATACTGATTGTGGATGATCAACCATGATCATAATGAATGGTGGTGCACCATTCTCCTGCACCATACTCCTGCACCGACTGTCTATTGTCTATTGACATCAAGGGATACAGAGATAATATAGGAAAACAGTGTCGCTGTAGATAATTGGCCATGATCTGAAAGGGGGAGCAGGCATTCTTTCATTAGTTCCTCAGTTGCAGGCATCGTTGACTAGATCAGCAGCTATTGCCCATCCCTAATTGCCCCAAAATAAGGCATTGATGAGCTGCCTTCCTGAAATATTGCAGTTCTTGAGGGGTTGAATGGTCTACTCCTGTTTCTCTATTCCTATTTATTAGGAACTCAATTTCAAATTTTTTTCAGTTATTTTCTCAGAGATCATCATAGTGCTGACTGCATTTAAATTGGTTTACATCCCAAAATAGAAACTATCACTGTCTTTTTTCAGCTCTCTGGCCAAGGGATACTGAAGCCAATTATAATGCCTGTGTTGACCTGTTTACAATTAAATATCATATTACAGACACTTGATCAGACTGGGGGGTTTTATTGTTTGTATGACTCAGAGCCTTGCAACAGGTACAATTCTTCACTAAACATTTGAAAAAGCTTTGTGTTAAGGCTTTGCTTGTGAACTACACACATTATATTGTGTGTTTATAAACAGAAAGAAAGCTTACCCAACAATCTTACTGGAATATTTATACCCCTTTAAGAAATATTTTATAATTTGAAAAAAGGATTTTCAATAAACACATTAATTTGTCAACTAAAATGAATTAATCAACTAGTGACAGTCTAGATGCTAATCTATTCCAGCTCTGACAGATCTTATAGCACAGACTGAGCATGCATGCTTAGCTTTTGATTGTAGGACAGTGATTGACTCAGTATTTCTTGACTTTCCAAGGTGTTCAACAAATCAGCTGTAACCGATTATTCATGAAGTTTAAATTCTACTTTGTCGGTTCTTAGATTATTTCCTGTTTTAAATCATAAATAAAGTGATATCAAAAAATGGTTTTAAATGGTTCATTATCTCCAAAAGCTGAGGAGTGCTCATATTCCCTTAGGCTCAATTTAACATCCTTTATTATTCAACATATTAGCAACTTGCAGGACATATGCTGCCAAGTAGGAGTGTTGATGAATGCAGACATACTGCCATGTGGCATGAATCTCCTTCAGTTAGTGACATCTCATTTGCACTTTTAGAGAAACTAGAGAAGATTAATAATTTTTTGAACAAACCCCTATGATGCTAGCTAAGTCTTAAAGGTTCATGCTAGTTAAAAAGGAATTGCCACCTTTGCAAGACTATTTTACCTATGGTATTTTTACACCACAAATCAAGTAGCAAAATTCACTTTGCTTTGATCTTATCATGAACAGAAAATGTTTTATTAGATTAGATTTTTATTAGATTCCCTACAGTGTGGAAACAGGCCCTTCGGCCCAACAAGTCCACACCGACCCGCTGAAGCGCAACTCACCCAGACCCCTCCCCTACATTTACCCCTGCCCCTAACACTACAGGCAATTTAGCATGGCCAATTCACCTAACCTGCACATTTTTGGACTGTGGGAGGAAACCGGAGCACCCGGAGGAAACCCACGCAGACAAGGGGAGAATGTGCAAACTCCACACAGTCAGTCGCCTGAGGCAGGAATTGAACCAAGGTCTCTGGCCAAAATATTTTCTGCACTATTTATCCTTTCTGTCTCTCAAATAAATATATAAAATAAATATTTCTGTGTTATGGTGTGCAATTGATTCACTTTGTCGATATGCAAGTTTTGTGAATTTTAAAAATTGGATGTCAAGACATATCACATCAGCTTTTGTCATTGACAGAAACTAACTATTTATTGTTACATACATAATTCTAAGAAATGGCAGAGAGAAAAGGTTACCAAACTGACTTAAACAATGCTCCTATAAAACACACACACACAGACACACACACAAGCACGTATACACACACACACAAACACACACACACAGATTCACAATTAAGATAAGCAAAGAACAGATAGTTTGGCACAGATATAATGGTTGGAAAAACATATCAACAGGGAACAACATTCTAAAGATAATTTGTTCAGATCACAAGAGTGGGTGAAGTTGTCTTTCACAGTTACTTACTTCAGCAATGATGAAATGCTGTGGTTGCGAAAAAGGTTGATCATTCTTTACTTGGATAGTTGATCCAGTGAACCTAGGTCGTTTTTATTAGAATTGTTTCTTTCAAGCTTTCCTAATTTTTCTAACATTTCACTCACATCACAAGAAGGAAAGAGAGAGAGAGAGATCTTTCTCAGTTTAAAGGTTCTGGAGGTCACTGGCTGCCATGAACTTATGAATTTGTAACAAATTCTGGATCAGCTAATCCGAGGGCTATTATCAAGCAGCTTTTTTTTCTGCGAAGGTTCTTGATGCCACTCTATCTCAATGTATCCCATTGACTGCCTTAAAAGGTAACGTGTCTTGTACATCTGAAAATGTGTGCCACTTGATTTTTCTAATTTGCGAAATTCTCCAAATATTTCAGCAGTGTATCAGTCTCCATTCCAGTTTATAGCCCAATACATGGTCCCATACACGAAAATCAACTCAAGTAGACAATAAAAATTCATTGTTGTCCATAAAATAGAAGTTCGAACATTTATAAAGTGGCTTATTGGCTATGATGTTATTTGGTATGCCTGAAGATGTAAGTGGTACTACAATAATACAGGTACTTGGCTCTGTTCCATTCTTTATTTTGCTTTTAATTAAGAAATTGGCAGAAAATAATGTATGCCTTCATGGTAGATACATGACATCATGCATGAATGCAGACATGAAGGCTAAGATCCTTCAGTGGAATGGAAACATTGCTGAATTAATCACATTTCAGATTTTGAACCATCTCTCAGTATCTTATGGCCAAAAAATCTTTCCTGTTTATTTGAACCTTAGTAATGGACTGTAGAGATAATTGCAGTCTTACACATGTTACTTTGGGTTAGGATGTAACTCTGTATTCAGTGCATAAAGGTATGCCCATGCCATGTAAATTCTATTCATTTGTAATACTTCAGATATATGATGACAATCAATTTTGACATTGAGCAAGATTGAAAAAAGGTCAAGCTAGATTGCAAGTGTTTTATAAAGGCCTTTTTGTACTTTAATTTAATGTTTATAGGAAGAATTTTCTCTGTTAATGTTCGTACCAGTGTTCTAAAATCTTTTGATCCAGATTATCTGGTCTGACTGGACATCCTCTGACAAAATGTGGTCTTGGACCCCATAGTGGTGCCAAAACTTCTCTCATGGGCAATTACCAGCATCTTTAACACTCCAAATATACATCAGTGTGAAGTTACAGTTAAATACTTTGGAGATTTCTAACTTATCTTAATTGTTGGCCCGGAAATGTTAAACTATTAAAACCTTCTCTAATCTGCATCCAAATATAAAACTGACACTTCAATGATTCAACACTTTTTTTCCTGACTGGAGATCTGTGATGGGTGGTGTTCCACAGAGATCAGTGTTAGGAGCCCTGTTGTTTGTAACATATACGTATAAATAATTTGGAGGAGAATGTAGGAGGCCTGATTAGTAAGTTTGCAGACAACACAAAGATTGGGGTGTTATGAATAGCCAGGGGTTACAGCAACATGTACAGTAAATAGGTTGGAGACTTGGGTGGAGAAATGACAGATGGAGTTTAATCTAGCTAAATGCAAGGTGATGCATTTTGGAAGACCTACTGCAAGAGGGAATTGTATAATAAATGGTAGAAACCTTAGTAGCATCAACACAAAGTCCACTGATTCCTGAAAGTGGCAACACAAGTGGGTAAGGTGGTCAAGAAGACATCCAGCATACTTGCCTTCATTGATTGGGGCATAGCATATAAAAATTGGCAAGTCATGTAGAAGCCATACAGAATTTTAGTTAGGCCACGTTTGGAGTATTGCGTATAGTTCTGGTCATCAGACTACAAGAAGGATGCAGAGGCTTTGGAGAGGGTAAAGAAAGGGTTTACCAAGCTACGACCTGGTTTGGAGGGTAATAGCAATGAGGACAAACTTGGTTTGTTTTCACTAGACTGTCAAAGGATGAGGGTAACCTGATAGAAGTTTACAAAATTATAATTAATATTTGGAGTCTTTCCTAGCGTAGAAATTTCAATTACCAGGGTTCATAAGTTTAAGGAACAAGGAGTAAGTTTAAAGGAATGTGAGTGGCAGGTTATTCTACACAGATGGTGTTAAGTGCTTGGAGTATGCTGCCAGAGGAAGTGGTGGAGATGGATACAATAGCAACATTTAAGAGGATTGTAATGGCTATGTGAACAGGCAGGGAATAGAGGGATACAGGCTGCATAGAGGCAAAGGTGTTTAGTTCAGAAAGGCACCATGCATCAGCACAGACTTGGTGAGCCGAAGGGCCTGTTCATGTGCTGTACTGTTCTTTGTTCTTTTTAATGCCCTTCCCATTAATTTCCAACATTCAATGCAGAATTAAACTGAATTGTAAAGAGAACAACCTAATCCTGGAAATACTGTTTGTGCCTGTGATACATTAACATCCCAGAGGGCCACTGCAGGCTTTCAGGAGGCCAAGGTAGAGCCATTTATTTGATAATTATGGGTTATTTCCAATTACAGGGAGATTAAAGGGATAATTGAGAGTCAAAATGGAAACAGCAATAAAATATACAGTATTACATCTGCCTTCACTTTGCAGTGAGAGTGAACTGCAACATTGACTGTTTTAATTATCTTCATCCTGAAGATAATACATTTCCAAAAATATATTTTGCATAACCATGGCTTATGATTAAATTCATATATACATAAACTTGAAAGCAAAGGTGCCCTTTGAAAATGCTTGCTGTGTGCTTTTATAAGAACTTAAAAATATGTCTGTCGTTGTCTTTGGTGATAGAATGAAAGAAGCTAAGCAAAAGTGTGAGTCCTGCCTGCATTTTAAATTAAGTCACTACTTGTAATGTAAGGAGCCACTGAGCTGCATGCCGTTGTTTATTATCTTAGGCTGAAATTCCTTACTGTCCCAGTTTAGAGGGGCATTAACCATTAGAATATGAGTCTTAAGCTTGGTAACTTCTTAAGTACATTCATCAGGTAAACAAAGACAACAACATAATAATGCTCACAAATCAAAGTTTTTGGATTCATGCGATTAATATCTGCAAAGGTTTTCCATTTTTGTAATTTTTCCATGATTTCTGTGGCTCTTCTGCCAAGAAATTACTGAATTTATTGGAGATCCTGTCCTCTCCTGCATTGATGATCCCATCCCATATCGTTATTCCAGCTATGTACCCTGAAAAGTTTGATATGGGATCCCTTAGAAGTCCTCAAGCACTGATTACCTGGGAATTTCCCAGATCATTTATACTTCCAAAGTGCAAATCTTCTGAAGAAGTTCCCAACCCTGAGTTTTAGTCAGAGACTTCAAAGGATTCTAACTCACTAGATAGTTACCCATGGAAAGCTAAAATCAGCTTTAAATCTTGGCTAACTTTAAAATTGACTCCACATCTGATTCATCACTGAACCTTCCCACTGACTCCCCCCTTTCCTGACAGCATCCGACCTGATTACTCCCTCAACCACCGTTCCTACTTATCCACTTACTTGTCACACTAACTGCTCACCCAACTGTCACCTTATTCTATTACCAATTTGGCATCTCACACACTTAATCATCTGCCAGCCTGTCCAATCATCCACCCACCACCTTACCCTCTCACCCATTCCCCAACCATCTTACCCTCACAACAACTTAGCTTTTATCCTACGTGCTCGCTTGTCTGTCATCTTGTCTTTGAAGCTGTCTGCTATGCTACCTCCTCACCCACTGCTATCTTATTTTCACCCAACCAGCACCTAGCTCCTCACCCACTTCCCTGCTACCCTGCACCTCATGTACATGCCACCCGAACCTCATACACACTTAACTGCCATCTTTCCCTTTCACCCTTCCATTTGCCAATCTATGCCCTAACTCAGGTTCTTCCACGCATCCTCTTACCCACCTGCCCTCCTACCTCCTCAGCCATTTGCCACCTAACCTCCTCCCCCACCCTGTGGTCCAAACCACTCACTGCTGCTATGTACGCTGCCCCTGGATCTTCCAAGTGGGTGCTTCTTTCGGGGTTTATATGGTCGAGGGTATGCCAAGGTAATCACCTTCTGGTCTAATGAGAAGAGGCTTGGAGAGCAAACAAGACACAGTTTATTGCAGTTCTGCAACTATTTAAGCTCATAAGAATAGGTTTTACCTTATTACAAAGACTTGTGAGGACCTAGTCAGGTCTGTCTCTAACAAAATCCCAGCTTTCTCCCTTGTTAAGTCCTCGTGACATCATCGTAGTGGGTGCTGTTTATTGCATCAATGTTATTAACTCTTTCAGACCTTCCAGATCTGCAGAACACTCCCTTTGACCTACACCGAAGCTTCTACCTGATGACCATTAGTATCATAAATCTGTTCATGTAAGTCTATTTACCATTACCCTCTTTTCCTTCCAGTCTTTGACTTTACAAACTCAACCAATCTGGAGGTTTCATTATTCTCCTTGAACATGTTCTCTTTGGACTTGGAAAAAAATTGTAATAAATATCTTCTTGATGGCCTGAGGTCTGATATTCTCTTCTTAACTGGAAGCTTTAAATTACTAATTTTTTGAACCCCTCCAAACCAGATTTTTTTTTTGTAGAATCAAGAGGTTTGGGATATTACCTGGCTCTTCTTAGTTGTGTTCCATGGCTGTGCTTGCACCACACCTTCAATTGTGCCAGGGGCCCTCTGTTCTCAAACCCTGTACAGATTTAAGTTGTTTTTTTTTAACTTCAACTATCTTAACTTCCTAATGTGCCCTCAGCAATTGAATTATTGGTGAAATCAACTTCTTCATTTAGTTAATTGTATTATATTAGATTAGATTAGATTCCCTACAGTGCGGAAACAGGCCCTTCGGCTCAACAAGTTCACACCGACCCTCCGAAGAGTAACCCACTCAGACCCACTTCCTTCTGACTAATGCACCTAACACTACGGGCAATTTAGCATGGCCAATTCACCTGACCTGCACACCTTTGGACAGTGGGAGGAAACCAGAGCACCCGGAGGAAACCCACGCAGACACGGGTAGAATGTGCAAACTTCACACAGTCGCCCGAGGCGGATTTGAACCTGGGTCCCTGGCGCTGTGAGGCAGCAGTGCTAACCACTGAGCCACTGTGCCACTCAATTTTTTTTAAGATCCCCTACAGAGTCAGGATAGGCCATTCGGCCCAGCAAGTCCATACCAATCCTCCGCAGAGCAACCCACCCAGACCCATCTCCCTCTGACCAATGCATCTAAAACTATGGGCAATTTAGCATGGCCAATCCACCTGACCTGCACATCTTTGGATTGTGGGAGAAAACCCACACAGACACAGAGCGAATGTGCAAACTCCACACAAACAGTCACCCGAAGATGGAATGGAACCTGGGTCCCTGACACTGTGAGGCTGCATTGCTAACCACTGAGCCACCATGCTACCTTATTACTTGAAGATTTCTTCCTGCTTGGTGTGACATTTACTATGGTTGTTGAAGATACTTCTTTTGAGGTAGAGAAGTCAGATATTCTACTTGAACTTATCTGTTCATAGTCACCTCTGTGTTTAATGTGTGTCTTGGATTTGGCATGAGGATTTGTTTATTGTTCTGTGTTGCAATCTAGCTCAATTCAGTGGTAGATACTTTAATTGTCTTGAGTAAGGTAATCTGTTCAGTTGTTGGTACTTTTGTTTGTCTTTATTCTCAAAGGTTGTTGGTACGTGGATTATGAACTCCCTTTATTTATGACTGCAGTAGAAAACATTTCAGCCAAACAATTTCAGTGTTCTATCTCTTTGATGAAATGACACAAATTTCTCATTACAAAGTCCTGCAAACTTGGTTTCAACTGGCACTCTCGATAAACTGACAAAAGTTGTGTACCAAAACAAAGTTTACTGTTTTATCATGACCTTTGCAATGTCTGAGGAGTCACTTGAGGGTCTGAGTTTTATTCAAGGCAAAGATGCATTATTATTTAAGTGATTTATGCTGTAAATAAAGTATGACACAGATGTGTATATCCTCTGCATTATGTTTCTACTACTTAGTTTGTATTTTTTATGTTGGGTATGTGGACTTCTTGATCAACCAGAATATTTGATCAACTGGTGCACTCTTGGTTCCAAAGTGCTTGCTAATTAAACATTTGCTGTAGTTAACCTCAAGATTTCTGTTTTTTGTTTCAGTTTTGTCATGATAATCTTCCACAAATTAGTTCTGACCAGCTGTTCCATGATCTTTGCCTGTTTAACATGCTTTTGAATGGGATTGAACTCAATACATGCCTTTCTACACAGGCAAGTTTTCTAGTATTTAGTACCCCCTATGTGATGCAGCCTTGCAAGCAACCCCTGCCTTGTACCTTCAAATTTCATCCATTGTAGTGCACATTCTGTCAGATCTAAGATGCTTCTTGTTTTGATCTTTGAAGTATATTTCGGCGTCGAGTGTTGCCGCAGGATATTTTAGGGTCAGCAGTCTTCAGCAATCAGCAGTACAAGTTTTTCTTGAAGTCTTCTGGGTTTATCAGTACGTTTGCCTTGTTGGGACTAGCTACTAATTTAAAGGTTCAAATACCATGCAATCACCATATTGTGTACTCTGCCATTCATACCTGATGTGTATGGATTCTTTAGGGACTTACTTGGTCTAGTGTGTGTGAGGGGAGCCACTTCCTGGTCTGACAAGAAGAATCAAATAGATCAGGTGTGCCAAACCTTGGCACATCACAGAATCACTGAAGTGTTACGGCATAGAAGGAAACTATTCAGTCCATTGTATCTGCACCGGCTGTCCAATAACATGGTGCCATTTACTTTTACTTTTCCCATACTCTTGTATAGTGTTTCTATTTGAATAATCTTCCAATGTATTCTTGAATGCCTCAATTGACTCTGTCTCCACCACATTTCTAGACTGTGCCTTACCAACCTGAACTGTTCATTATGTGAAGCACATTTCAGTCACCTCACATTGCCTTTATTTGCAAATCACTTTAAATTTGTGCTCTTTTGTTCTTGTTCATTTTGTTTATCCAAATCAATTTTATTCAGACCTCATGCTTTGGAAACTTTCTGCCAGATCTCCATTTAGCTAACTCTCCAACTTCCCGACTCTATCTTTAGTATGGAAACTTTTCATTCCTGTAACCATTTTTATAAATCTCTTGTGTACTCTTTCTAATGTCTTCGTATCATTCTCAGAGTGTCATAGCCAGAATTGTAAACAATACTCCAACTGAGGTCGAACAAGTGTCATATCTAAGATCAGCATAACCACCTTCTTCTTGCATTGCTGTACCCATAGTTAATAAAATCCAGGATATTATTTGCTTTGTTAACAGCTGTCCACCTGTTCTGCCAACTTCCATGGTCTATGCACATATATATGCAGGTCCCTCTGCTCCTACACTTAGTTAGCTACATGTTATCGTACTTGTCTGAATTGAACTTCATCTGCCACCTATTTGCCCACTCCACCAACTTGTCTACATCCTTATAGAATTCTACACTACCCTCTTCACAGTTTAACAATGCTTCTAAGGTTTGTATCCTTAGCAAATTTTGAATTTATCCCCTGTCTACCAAGATTCTAGATCATTAAAATATATCAGGGGAAACAAAAGTCTCAATACTGACCTCTGCTGGACACCACATCAAGCTTTTCTCCAGCCAAAAATGATCCATTAGCTACTATTTTGTTTTCTATTACTCTACCCATTTTGTATCCATATTGTTACTGTCCCTTTTGCTCCATCAGCTATCTCAACTTTGTTGTGCAGCACCATCTTGAATGTCTTTTGAAAGTCCACATACCTTAGTTGAACTTGTTTTTCACTTCTTCAGAAAATTTAAGCGAATTAGTCAAATGCAGCACCCGTGCTAGGACTTCGCAAACAATGCACCTTTATTTTTGGTGACTAACCCTATCCCAGATAATTATTTCCAGAAGCTTCCCTAACCCTGAGGTTGATGTTTCTGGTCTGTAATTACTGGACTAATACTTACAACTTGTTTTTTTGAAAAAACAGGCATAATGTCTGCAATTCCCCAGTCCTCTGGTACCTCCCCGAGTTATGGCCAGTGTCGCTGAAATTTCCACTCTCACTTCCTTCAACATTTTCTCATGAATCGCAGCTGGGTCAGTTTCTTTGTCAACTTTAAGTATTGATAGCATATCCTTGTAATCAATTTTGAATCCTTTTAGTTTAGAGCTTCCTCCTCTGTCCCTACAGAGTTTGTATCAATAACTATTTTGGTAAAGATGATTGGAAAGTATTCATTTAATATCTCAGCCATGCCTCTTGCTTCCATGTGTAAATGTCCTTTTTGCTCCGTAATTGGTCTGTCTCCCCTTCTCGCCATCTTTTTTTTTACTATTTATATACCTTTATGTTGGCCACTATTCTTTTCTCATAATCCTCTTAAAATTCTCTAATATGAAAAAGACTCTTGCTTCCCAAATAAAATCTTACCTTTTCTCTTCCTTGGTTCTGGTGGTGGGATGGGGGAGAGGAATGTGTATGGTTAGAAAATTTCAGAAAAAAAAAATATGTTTGGCAAACCAAAGCACTAAATTGATAATTTAACTTAGTGAGTAATTAATAAAAATTACTATTAAAAGGGTGTCAAGCGGTGTGTCTACAAACAGAGGGTGGTGAGTCTGCGGAACTCATTGCTGCAGAAGGCTGTGGAGGCAAAGTCACTGTGTCCACTTAAGACAGAGTTGGATAGATTCTTCACTAGTAAGGGAATCCCAGGTCATGGGGTGAAGGCAGAGATTGGGATTGAGAAACGTATCAGCTATGATTGAATGGCAGAGCAGACACCATGGGCTGAATGGCATATATCTACACCTACATTTTATGATCTTAATACATTTTTTTTTGTCATTTGGTTACGATGGAAGAGCTGGAGAGAAACAGAGTTGGCACCAAGACCTGACCATGAGAGAAAGGATTGGGACCAGTGCCTAGCTCAGGAGTTGAGTTTTAGTAATACTGATGTTCATTTCACCTCTGGTGGTGCATATCTGATTTTGGGGGGTTCACACAAAAGAAGGGATTGGAAGTCTTTCAGCTTGCATTTATCTCCTCTCCCAGCTGCTTTCTGGATAGATTTTGGACAGGTGGCAGGGAAGGATGGATATGTGTTTGGTACTGTCCTCTCTCCTGCCCCAATGCCACACAAGCTCACTCCCACTCCCTCATTGCCTCCCAAACACCCTCCCATATACATTCCTTCCCACTATCTTCCCCTCTCTTACTCAGACACTCTCTTCACTTTCTTCCACACTCTTGATCTCTCTAGCTCTCAAATCCTCTTTCACTGCTTCCCACAGAAACATAGACCAACTAGTCCTTGCCTTCCACCATCCTCCCTTCACTACTCCAGCGCACACAGCTCTTATTCACTGCCTTTCCAAGATACTCTCATCCTCTCTTTCACTGCTTCCCATGTACACTGTCTCCTTCTTTCAATGCCTATTATTTTTCTCTTTCATTGCCCTGCACACTCATTCTCTCTATTCCATGTGTTCTTACATGGGACATAGGTGACATTGGCAGGGCCAAACATTGCTACCCGTCGTTAACTGTCCTTGAACTGATTTAGATGTCCTGGACATTTCAGTGGACAGATAAGAGTCAACCACAGAGTTGCATGTAGACCTGAACAGGTAGAGATGGCAGATTTCCTTCTCCAAAGGAGGTTATGATTCTGATGTATTTTTAATAACAATTGACAATATTCCATTGCCTCCCACACACACCATCTATTTCACTTTCACTGCTTCCCATGCATCCTGTCACTCACTTTATGACTGCCTTCCGGGCACACCTTCCGTCACAGCTTGTACACACCCTCCCACTCTCTCTGACTCTGACACACGCAATCTCTGAATCCGACTCTCTCTCTGCCTCCCACATACATTTTCTCTTTCTCAGCTGCCAGATACACTCTTTTTCTCTCTCTCCCACACATACTTACTCCATTTCTGTGCCCTGCACACAATCCCTCTCTCACACTGCCACAGAAGCACACACTCTCTCTGCCTCCCACTCTGTCTCACTCTCTCTCACTCTCTTGCTTTCTCACTGCGTACCTCACTTTCTTCCTCTTTCACACAAACATTCACATATCGCGCCATTTCGGGAGAACAACCTCCACCTTTTTGAATGCAGTACTACAAATGGCCTGTGCTTGTTTTACCACAATCTGCTTCCTACTTCATATTCAGGCCCACTTGTAACTTTATTCCTGGGCCCATGGACGAGTTGAACGAAGGGTCTGTTTCCATGCTGTACATCTCTATGACTAGATGACTCTAAAAGGAAGGCAGTGGCTGTGATTGCCACTTGTTGACAGATTCGGCCCATAATTTAATGCTGCTTTCTAATTACACAATTGATCAAAAATGATGAAAAATGTAAAATCAGGCATCACTTTGTCACAATTTAGTTGGAAAAATAATTACTACTTTGATATTATGAACATTAGCCTGAAAAGGTTTGCTTTCCCATTCCAAAAAATGTGGGAGTTTCAAATTCAAGAAGGTTTTGTAATTGAGACATAATTGACATGAAATAAATTACGATAAGCATGTAATTAGTAATGATATTGATTCCTTACACGTAAAACATGTAACTCTAATTGAAATACCAATTGCTTACATCATTGTACTAGTAATTTTGATTTCCATTATATTTACAGAGTAATTGCTTTAAGTGCACAGCATAGCTGCAATTAACAAATGAACTTGGGACTAAAAACATGATCATACCTAATGTTTTCACAAAGTAAATACGACAGATGTGAGACACCTGTACTAGTAAAATGAACCAACTTTTTAAATCACATTTGATTCATAGGTAAATCAAATACATTTTTGACTCCAGTATAATTGAATTGTAAGTAAAGCATTTATGACACAAAGACAATACAAGTTTTAAACCCGTTATTTATCATGTCCTGAAGATGTGTTTTTATGCTAAACAATGACTTTCAATCCACCAACTGGGAGAGGCATTTTTTTTAAAAAGATCCACACTAAAAGTGACTTGAAATTGTGTCCAGAATGACTATCTAATTTGCATTTGTATTCATTGCACACTGTAACACCATTGGAATGAAAAGGGCATGTCTGCAATAAAAGAAAATTACCGTATGGGGAGGATGAAGGATTCCCATATCCAGTCTCATTAGCAAGGCATTTGTGGCAGCCAAGAACTCAAGTATTGGAGACATCTTTAAGACTAATTAATCAAAGAATTTCACTTAATAAGTGGAGTTCCGAGACATGGCTTAATCAAGTTACAGTTGAAATGTATCCAACACAGCATTAGTCATTTGAAGAGATTGATCACATGACAGGCTAACACCTTTATGTTTTTTAAGCACATACTTTCTTTGTAGAACACAATAAGCCGCTGAGGAAGTAAAAGAGCGTCATTCTCCCTCTCTCTATGTTCATCCAACTGGTGAGATTTTGTGCCCTGCTCTTGCTTAACTCTCTCTCTGTGCAGCAAGCAGAGTTCTCAAAGAAAGAACTCAACTGGATCTTCAGAGAGACAAACACATTCATTTACTGCTTTAAACTGCCTTGATGCTGAAAGCAGGAAACCATTGAACTCATCCAGAAGCCAGCCATATCACAAATAAGGACTATATGCTTTTTTTTAAACAATATTTTATGAACTCTAATTTAGTTAACGTATCCTCTCTAATTCTGTCATCTATATTTGTATGTGTTTGTGTGTGGAAGTCAGTGGGTATTTTACTCTGATCGATTTAAATATAATGAACTTAACCGTCTTCTTTGTTAAGCTGAAGAAGGCCTATCATATTTGTTCTTTTATGATTAAAACACACATTGAGTTGGCAAGTAAACCTCTTTCAAATTGTTGTCTAATGGTATGAAGACACAGATGACAGCCATCTGACTCTTCCTTACTTGATGGTAACAATCATCCAGAAAATAATACAGTATTTTAGAGAACACTGTAAATAAAAAAAAACTTTAAGAGAGCTTATCTTGCCTCTTGCACGTTTGAGGTCCAAAACAGCCACTGTGAACTCAAGTTCAAAAAGGTGACATTACAAGCCCGGTGAATATGCAATTGCTAATTTGGTCTGGAAGCTTGATAGACCTCCCTGGAGGCTACCTGAAAGAAATACGATTGTCACCTAAAAGGCCTTTTCTGAAATTGTTGGCTGAGCTGCTTTCTGAGAGTGTATTGATGCTTTCTAGGCAGCAATGCTTTGATCTTGTCCTTCCCTTCGCTGAGTGCTGTGTTCACCATCTTGAGCTGTTTTTGCAGCAAGTGTGAATTGTTACCAAGATGAGCGTGGAACCTGTGAGATTAAAGTGAGAAGAGGAGGAAGAGAGGATCATTCCCACTATTTTTTTTTGCAGTCTCAACAACTAACAGATTCTCTGTACCCATGGTAAAGGACCAGGCCTTCCAATGGGGACAATACATGAATGAAGTGTGATTTCCTCCTTTAGCTATGTACTGTGTGTGAACTTTTCTCCAAGAAAGAAAGACAGAACTGGGAGTAGCAATATGTTTTTAGGGTATGCAACTGAGGTGAGAAAAAAGCCACGGTATTTATAAGATGGCAAATCTTTGAAGTGAAAGAGGTCATGGTAAAGAGTGTAGCTGGTGCAGATTTCTGTCATCACAGATAAGTGGGGTAGGAAAAAAGTTGTTAGACAGTGTTTTTAATCAAATATTATTGTGAATACTCAGGCAACAGGTAATTTATAGATTAATGCTAGGCATGAGTAAGAAAGCTTACCTTGTTTGTCCTTGTGTGGTTATTTTCCAACATTGCAACAAAGTCCCAGCTGGTACGCCTCCCATTGATCCTTTGTGCCAGACAGCTTGCCTTTATATTTTCATGTCACGTGGTGAATAAAAGTGATTCACCTCTTCATGATCTCCCACCAAAAATGATAAATTTATCTGAAAACGTGCTGTATGTTTGTTCTTGTGAGCAGCTGTCCATATGTACTTCTACTTTAACATTGCAGGCTGTTTTTAGATAGTGTCAGGTTCTTCTCAAATTGATAACTGTAATGAGGAAACTGAAGGATCCCAAACCTTGTCCAACAATTACAAATGGAAATAGGACTTTATTTTTTGGACTGTCCACAAAATGCTCGGGAAAATACACTGCTTTAAAACAAAACAAAATTGTGCAGGAAAATGTTGCAGTTTAAAAAAAAATTAATGGAACTTATTGTGAGTTATATCTAGAATGTTTCCTTATTTAAGCAGGGGAGGAGAATGCAAAACTCTTTGTCTATATTGATTTGAATTCAAGGCAGTTTTGTCCAGAAACAGCTTTTTGATTAGTTTGTCAGTTGGAGTAGTTGTGTGCATTCAGCAGAGCTCAGTATGACAACGATTGTTTTGGTGGGTTCCAGGGCCAGTGACAAGAACTTTGTGTTTAGACAATACAGGGGAAACATTCAGCCTGCAAAGGAGAAAGCTCCAAAATCTTTCTCCCTCCATCTTATGTGAAGAACTAACAGAAAATCTTCTGCTAGCTGTTTTCACTCACCATTTTCTTGTAAACGCTTCTCTTTGCAAGTTCCCATGTTGAAAGAAACAGGGGATAAATGACCTTCAGAGATGCTGAAAGGATGAAGTTTGAACCAATGAGTGAAAGGTTGAGCAGCAGTAGGTCTACAAATGTGTGATCTCATCAAAGAGTCAAAAGGAACTAAAAGGAAGCAACTTTCAGTCCATTTATAATCTGGACTGGTGCCAGAACTGTGCTTCACTGATAATTTTGTATCATCCCCCATCTGCATTATTTGTTTCTTGTCTTATAACTTTGTATGTATGTTTGCAAGTATATGGGATTTTTCTAAAAGCAGTATAATTTAAGTACAAGTGTTATAAGATAGCAATTCATATTCTTTTCTCTTGGCTAAAACCGTTTTGATGACAATGATTTTGATTTTTTTTATAATGATAGCACCATTTTGCATATTCTTTTATCCTGAATTAGACAGTCAGGTAGAATTGAAAAATGTGATGGTTTAATACTCCAGGAATAGAGATTGGTTTTCAATGCACTACCTCAGTGAGTTGTGACATAAGGCAAGAGTCAGGAGAACAGCTCCAACAATACTTGAAACTTGAAACCATCCTGAACAAGGTAGCCAACTTGATTGACACCACATTGACAAACATTCAGTCCTTCTACAATCCATACACAGTGACTGCATTTGTACCATCCACACAGTGCAGAAATTGACCAAAGCTGCTTAGAAAAGCACCTTCCAAATCTGTGAGTGCTATTGTCCAGAAGGTCAATTACATGCAAATGCTACCACTTGCAAGTTTCCCTCCAAATTACTAACCATCCTGACTTTTAAATAGATTCCTCCAGTGTCATTGGGTTAAAATCCTTCACCAATAGCTTTGAGGGCAGACCTATGCAAAATTAACTGCAGCAGTTCGAGAAGTTAAAAACGCACAACACTAGGAACAAAACTGGAATGTTGTTAAGTCTTTCATCTTTTCAAAGTTTGTGAGAAGATTTGTAGCTCGGGTGCTCGTTGTTGTGATTCGGTTCGCCGAGCTGGGAATTTGTGTTGCAGATGTTTCGTCCCCTGTCTAGGTGGCATCCTCAGTGCTTGGGAGCCTCCTGTGAAGCACTTCTGTTATCTTTCCTCCGGCATTTATAGTGATTTGTATCTGCCGCTTCCGGTTGTCAGTTCCAGCTGTCCGCTGCAGTGGTCGGTATATTGGGTCCAGGTCGATGTGCTTATTGATTGAATCTCATCCACAGATTCAATCAATAAGCACATCGACCTGGACCCAATATACCGACCACTGCAACTGACAGCTGGAACTGACAACCGGAAGCGGCAGATACAAATCACTACAAATGCCGGAGGAAAGATCACAGAAGTGCTTCACAGGAGGCTCCCAAGCACTGAGGATGTCACCTAGACAGGGGACGAAACGTCTGCAACACAAATTCCCAGCTCGGCGAACAGAATCTTTCATCTTTTAAAATGGGTTGCAGGTTTACAACAAGGTAAAAACAATGACTGCAGAGGCTGGAAACCAGATTCTGGATCAGTGGTGCTGGAAGAGCACAGCAATTCAGGCAGCATCCGACGAGCAGCAAAATCGACGTTTCGGGCAAAAGCCCTTCATTAGGAATAAAGGCAGAGAGCCTGAAGCATGGAGAGATAAGCTAGAGGAGGGTGGGGTGGGGAGAAAGTAGCATAGAGTACAATAGGTGAGTGGGGGAGGAGATGAAGGTGATAGGTCAGAACGCCTCATCTTCCGCCTCGGAACACTTCAACCCCAGGGCATCAATGTGGACTTCAACAGCTTCCTCATTTCCCCTTCCCCCACCTCATTCTAGTTTCAAACATCCAGCTCCACACTGTCCCCTTGACCTGTCCGGACTTGTCCGACCTGCCTAGCTCCTTTTCCACCTATCCACTCCACCCTCTCCTCCATGACCTATCACCTTCATGTCCTCCCCCACTCACCTATTGTACTCTATGCTACTTTCTCCCCACCCCCACCCTCCTCTAGCTTATCTCTCCATGCTTCAGGCTCTCTGCCTTTATTCCTGATGAAGGGCTTTTGCCCGAAACATCGATTTTGCTGCTCGTCGGATGCTGCCTGAATTGCTGTGCTCTTCCAGCACCACTGATCCAGGATGCAGGTTTACAACAACCCATTGTTCAAAATATCATTTCAATGGCATGACACTGTAATCTTTTGCTATAAATTATACGTCTTATGGTCTTATGCTCTTATGCTCCACAACCACCTGATGAAGGAGCAGCGCTCCGAAAGCTAGTGCTTCCAAATAAACCTGTTGGACTATAACATGGTGTTGTGTGGTTTTTAACTTTGTCCATCCCAGTCCAACACCGGCACCTCCACATCATGGTTCAAGAAGACAGCACACTGCCACCTTCTCAAGGACAGCTAGAGATACTCAATGAATACTGGCCCTGCCAGCAATGGACTCATTCCTTTAATAATTTTTTATGAAGACTCAAGTCACTAACATGGCTACCAGTGGCTGCCTGCATGTTGCTTTAAGTTAATGATCTTCATGAATTTGAGCTATCTTAATAGCCATGTGGTTCTCTGCATGTTCATGACAACACAATTTCTACACCTTTGCTATTAACTGAATATCAACAGAAGAAAAACTTAGCATGAAGCTATCTTCATACAATCATTAATTAATGTGGCATCTTCAACTATATATTATTTGACTGACGCAATCTGATGTTGAGTCATAGCAGGGATAGTTTGATTGATTTTGTGTTGATGAAATGCCACTAGTCGGGATTAATGTATGGTTATTTTCTCTCTTTTTAATTCACTTTAGGGCAATATGTAATAGATATGCCAAGGTAGAGGTGTTTAGAATAATTTGAACATGTATTCGAGGAAATTAATTAATAGGTTTAATAAATCACGGTAAAGAAATATTTCAAGGTTCTGTGCAATATTTTGCTGTTTGCGATTAATGTGTTGTATCATTCAGCCAAAGTCAGTTATTGCAAAGTAGTTTCAAGAATGAAGCGCAATCTGCAGAATTTAACAGCTATTCAAGAAGGCTGCTATGATAAGTTATATCAAGCTATAGTTTATCTATTATTTGGCATTGTGAAAATCAATACACAATGTGCACACACATCAATGCTTTAAATAATAAAGAAATGCTCTTTCAACACAGCAATATTGTTTTATTAGATATAAGATAATCAAGACCAATGAAGCATTCAAAATATATTATCATTTATGTTTGAAGATTTTTCAGTTTCCAAACATTTGTATGTATGATTTCATTTTCATTTTATTCCACATGATGCCTATTGACATCGAATGTAAGTGGTACATTTAGCTCAAGAAAACTTTCTATTTATCTTCCTAAATGAGACATGCTTAGTTCTTCCACATATTTGAAGTTTTCCTGCCCAATTACTAAGAACATGAGGCTTGAAGCAATGTAATTGGATACTAATATCTGAATGTTTCATGTTTTCACTGAAATTCTGTCAGATTGTTGTGTTTGGTGAACCACTGACCTTACGAATATTACCAAAAGAAGGAGGAGGTAAGTTTTAACTCCTTAAATATAATCTCCCTCAGAATAGCAGATTGGAGTGAACATTATTGTCAGGAATAGAGGCTTATGAGAAAGAGCTACTCTTATTGTCTTAATAAGCGTACTAAGTATAACAATAAATGTAATAATGAATACATGGCATAGAGCAGCTCAAGAGACTTTAATTAAAAAGAATGTCTTAAACAAAGTGCGAACAAGAAATCTTTTAGATCATGCGCGGCCAATTGAAACCTATTGCTTGTGCTTTCTGATCCATTCAGTAACTTCAAAACATGTAAAAATGATATCTTTGAAGTTTCTAGTTCCTCATCAGAGGTGAATGAGTGTTCACAGGAGATGACAGTACCTATGCCTGACCTGTGTGAGAAAACCTTCCAAACCGTGGAAGAATAAGGAACTCATGTGTATCTGAGTTACTTCTTTACCAAAGAATAAACAAGAAATGGCCTTGGTACTTTTGTTACCACAGAAAAACAAAACAAGTAACTTTTTTTTGCAATTGAAATCTGATGATTTGGACATGGTTGGAGGTTTGGACAAATTATCAACTTCTATGGATAACGATTATCAAAAAAATGATTGCATGACTACTTCTGAGGTATGGTCAGATTTTGAGGAATTTAGAAAGAGTGAAGATAGTTTCATAGAAGAATGCGTAATTGAATTCAGGATATTGTATGTAATATTGCAGAAAATCTCACTGGAAATTCCCTAAGCTGTGTGGTTATTTAACTTGTTCTGATGAGTGTTAAAATTCCTGATAAACACATGCTGCTAGAGGTTGGAAGCACTGAAACAAAACCTTGAAATGCATTCCTTTAAACAACGATTTGATAGAGTAAATGGGAAATTTGACCATATGACAGCATAATTGACTTGGTGAGTCCATCTAGATAAGGGTAGCGGGTAACAATGGAGGACAGTGTGGAAGACAGGGAAGAAAGGGAAACATGAAAGCCACCCACAACAATAGGAAGGCATTATTCTCAAAAGGTGGAGGATGGAATGGGAAGAAAAGCAATGCTGAAGTTGACTACAAATTTGTATTTCAGAAAACAGAGCTTCTGAGATTGCCATAGTACAAAGAGGAGAAGCTTGGTAGTTGTTTGCATCTGTTAAGCAAGGCATGCCCAAAAGAAGCAATTAAAACCAAAACTGGAAATGTAGAACTGAATACTGAGATGGCCAGGGAGTTACTGAGCTACATAGACTGGAGTTGCACATTGGAAATATATGAAATTCTGGACCTAGCAGATTCTATGGAAATAGTCTGGGAATTGAAACTTCTACTGGGCAACTCCCCTGCATTTGAAACTGTAAAAAATGTTCATTAAAGTCCGATAATTCCAAAGGTTTCAACACAGTAAAGCTTAATAACAGTCCAGGAAAATTTTGGAGATTAAAACCATACTATAATTGCTGTGTAATCATAAAACTGACCCCTCAATTCACCACTGACACCAAGCTCCCCACTCCAACTTCATCCCCCCGTCCACAACGGCACCTCCCCAATACAATGCAGCCCCTGGACTCCAAACAGTTACCTTTGGAGCCGATCCTTCCAACAGACACAACTCAACATCACTCCCCCAGCACTACACTGCCAACTCAACACAAAGTGGCTGAAGTGAACACCTTCTATTGAGACAATATCCAACTCTGCTGTTAACCGAACCACCAGCAAACCCCACCCCCCAACCCTGAATCCGAAAACACCTCATTCCTTTTGAACCTGGCAAATTCACGCCTTGTGAATTAGCTGTGTAGAACAAATCACAAGCTCCTGTGTATGAAATTTAACAGCAATATAATGAAGCTGTTATGTTGCTTCATCTTTGCAATGTATAAAGATTACGTTGCAGAGGCCAATGAAGCACAAATAAAGTGACATATGCTATTTGACACATGAATGCAAAACAATCTTAAAATAAAGTGCAGAAATATTTTGCATGTTTCAACATCAAGAAAGGAGAGAACAAGACATTGGGTTTTGGAAGTTGTACCTCTCCAGGTACAGGTGGCAGTAGAGCAAATTTTCACCTAAGCAGAAACAACCTGATAAGGACTTGAATTTGTCAGTGACTAAGACATGATGCTAATTTCAAAGCCTACATCTAATTCTGGCAGCTCTTGTAGATATTGGTCATGTCCCTACTTCTGAACCAAAAGGCCTGGGTTCAAATTCCACCTGCAGCAGAGGTTTGTCCAAACATATCTGGACAGACTGATTAAAAATATTGACATCTTATTCTTACTCTTTCTGCAAAGATCAGCAACTCCATGCCAAATGCTGGAACATCAGTTGCCTTGGCATTGGTAAGACCAAGAAGAAGGAGCAGAGACCAAAGAGCAATAACAGCAGTACGAAAGACATGAGGATCAGGGAGCTCCAGCTGTGGACAAGCTCCAGCGCATGACGAAGGGAGCCAGTGACCACAATGACATAAAGCAAAGACATCGACCAGTTGACAGAGGAAAGTTATACAGAAGGCATTGCAGCTATCTTGAGGTGAGTGAACAATAATGCAAGAGGTGTTTTTGCATGACCAGGAAAGCTGTTACACACATCTGCCACCTCCTCCAGGCAGCTACTTGGTTTGGGTGGAAGTGTTATGCCAGTAGTGCATAATAACAAACTTACTTGCCATTGACTGCATCTAATGCTCAACTATGGACTTGTGTGAAATTGCCCATCTGGCAGCCTACAAGTGCATTAAAATGTTATCAATGTCTCTTTCAGTAAAACAATTCAGCCTGAAAATTCACCGTTCACCCAGACAACCAGTTTGCTACAGCTGTGGGCTTTGCAGCTATTGCTGGTTTTTCTCAGGTGAATGGGACCATCAACTGCACGATACAGTGCTCAGAGTTCCACAACATGATCTAGCTCTTTATTCATGCATGGGACATGCATGTCACTGGTTAGACTATCATCTACTGCTGAATACTATTAGAGGGTAGTGGGGAGATGCCATCTTGAACAGCTTCCTGTAGCCTTTTAGTGTAGATACAATCCATGTGTTGCTATGAATGGAGTTGCAGGATATTGATCCAGGGTCAATGAAAGAAACACAATGATAGTTCCAAATCAGGGCAGTGAGCGATGTAGAGAGCAACTGACAGGTAGTGGTGTTCCCATGCATCTACTTCTTGTAGGTGGTACAGATGACAGGATTGGGTGATGCAATTGAAGGACTCTGGGTGAGTACTGCCATACATCTTCTAGATAGTACACAGTGCTGCCTCTATATTGGTGATCAGTGGTTACTGTTCTACTATCTACTACAATTTAACTAATACTCTGCCATTCTGCTTTTTTCTACCAAAGTAGACAATATCTCACCTATCCATGTTATACTGCATCTACCAGGCATTCGCCTAGTAAGTCAACATGTCCAAATTTCATTGAAGGCTCTTTACATATTCCTCAGTACTCACAAACTATCATCAGCAAACTTAGAAATATTGCATTTCATTTCTTCATCCAAATCATTGATGTATGTCTTCTGAATACATAGGTCCCAAACATTGATCTCTATGGTATCCCATTACTTACCACTTTCCATTTTGACAAATTACCTTTTTTCTACTGTTGGTTTCCTATCAACTAATCAATTCTGCACCTATGCCCATACATTACGATCAATCCCATGTACATAATTTTACGCACAACCTCTTACTTGGGAATTATTGAAGGTTTTCTGCAAATCAAAAGAAAAGACCACATCCACCAGTTGTCTTGCATCTATTCTCACAGTTACATCCTCAAAAATAACTTCATTGGATTTGACAAACATAGTTTTCTTTCAGAAATCTATATTGCCTTTGTGTAATCTGGTAGTAGTTTCTCACTGTCATGATATCACGTCCTTTAAAATATGCTCCAACATTTTCTCCAAGATTGATGTTACACTAACCAGTCTGTAATTCCCAATATTCTCCCTCCCTTCTGTTTTTACAGTGGGGTTACATGTTCCAGACTCTTGTCTGCTGGGACATTTCCTGAAACAAGAGAATTTTGAAAAATGATAAACAACGCATTCACTATTTCCATCACCACCTCCTGGGATGTAGATTATTAAACTGGGGGGATTTATCAATTTTCTGTTCTATGAATTTTTTCAAGCATAATTTCTCATAATACTAATATCCTTCAATTCCTTCTTCCTAATAGATATTTGCTTCCTTTGCATTTCAGGAAAGCTATTTGTCTCTTTTTCTGTCAAGACCCAACTACATTTATTGTTTAATTGCTGTACCATTTCATTATTATTATTGTCAATTCTCCAGTTCAGACTATATGTTCACTAATCTTTTCCTTTTTACATATTTATAGAATCTCTTACAGTCACATTTTATGTTCATTGCAAGGTCACTTTCACACTCTATTTTTCTTCTTTTCATCAACCTCTTGAGCCTTCTTTTCTGAATTCTAAATTGCTCCCAGTTCTCAGGCTTGTTACTTATTCTCGCAATACTACACAACTCCTTTTTGAGCCTCATGCTATCCTTGATTTTTTTTATTAGCCATGTTTGGGCCATTTTTCCTGTTGTGTTTTTTTTAACCTGAAAAGAATGTATCACAGTTGCAATGCATACTTTTTTTTCCCTTAAATGTAAGCCATTGCCTAACTAGTAAGCTTTTTAATGAAGTTATCTGGTTTATCACGGCCAACTCACCTCTTATACATTTGCAGTTTCTTGTGTTTAGGTTTAGGTTCAGATTACTTCATTTTCTATTCTAATGAAGAATTCTATTGTGTTATGATCATTTTTCCTGAAGGTGCTGTTGCAGTAAGATTATTAATTAACCACATTTTATTGCACAAAATCAAATCGATGATAAATTGATCTCTTGGTTACTCAGTGTGCTGATCTTAAAAAATCTTGTACAGACTCAAGGTATCTACCACAATATAATTGCTAATCTGGTTTGCCCAGCCTATGAATAGAATAAAGTCACCCACGATACCTGTGACACCCTTGATGTAGGTTTGATGCAACTGTGTCACTTCAACATTGTTTTGAATCTGATATTCAGCAAGCTTGTCTTCTTGTATTTGGAAGCAGAATTTAATTTTAAATTACTGCAAAATATATTGTGTCCTTGTGGATTTTTTATTACTTGTCAGTCTTTGTTAATGCTGTATCACTGTTGAATTTTATCAAATTCTTGTAGTGAAGCTTTATTTTGTATTAACTGCTTGTTTTTTGATTATTGCTGCTAATAATTTTTGAAATCTTATTTTTCTTGTACAGCACTTAAAATTTTAAGATTATTGTCTTAAAATTCTGTACTGTAGGATTATTCTTCTAATAAAGCTTTGCACATTCTTTTAAAAAGTTCAGAATTTGCAAAGTTTCTTAAATAATTCAGAAAAAGAAGTATAAAGTTCTTGATTTTAGGAAGCAAATTGGAGGATTCCTGACTTTTTTACTCCTTGAGAAGTTGCCTAGCTTTATAAACAAAATGAAAGTATGTGCACCTTTTTTTTCTTATGAAGTTTACCCCTGTTTTTTTCTCCTCTTGCAAAATGGCATGTTCATGGCTTTTTGACTGCTAAAACATTCATTTTTTTGATAATTTCTTTATTGACTCTGAAATGCTTGACTGGCCTTAAGCTACTTGTGAAGCAGAAGTACAGTGTTTCAATTTGTTTTCCAATACTCCTGAGGTAAATATGTAAGAAAGTTGATTATCAGCTTAAATTTGCAGTTGTGTCTTATTGCAATCACTTCTTACTGATCATAACTCCATTTACTCAGCCTTCCCGGCCTGTTTTTTTGTGCCTTTTAGATAAGTTTCCTACATTTTCCTTGGCAATCTAACTTACTGGTGGAACCCCTGATCGAAGTTTAATTGGTCCAAGTGTCAGATGCAGCTGAATCCTAAATCAGATCTGCTTCCTTCTGCCCAAGTATGACTCTCTGTCGACGATATTGGCTTCTGTGCTTTTCTGAAAGTTGTTACTCCTTTTACATGCCTGTGCTGATTAATGTCTGTTCAAATACTTTTCCTATTGACTGACTGGCTGAGTTTTACTTAAAATCTTATGTCTTATGGTCTTATGGTCTTATGGTCTTAAAATGGTAATGATCTTTAAGTGGTCACTCCTTTTTTTGTCTGCAAAGAACTTCAGATTCTGCTGAATCATCTTTAGTGTTGATTTCTTTCGTACTTTGCACAACTGTGGCCTCTGCTGCCAGCGTGTCACACAGATAATCTATGCCCACCTCAAATACAATGTAGTATTAGGCAACAGAACCTGGGTATCAGCTTGTGGCTGGGAGAGAATGCTGCCATGAGTTGTCTTTTCTATGCTAGTCTAAGGGGCTGTTCAAAAGTCTGTGGTAGAGGATGGAACATGAATAAGTCTCAGCAGATATAGTTTATTTCAATAATAGTAACTATGTACAAATTGCATCAATTCCTCATCATCTTATCTATTATGAACAAGAGGTAGAGAAGACACACACTTCCATCAGTCGGCCATGCAATGCTCCGAGTGATTCTGTACTCACACACTGTTTGACATTACCAGACTGGGCAGTGCTTAATATAGAGCTCACACTTATTTGGCTATAATCAATATGAAGGTATATCACGGCACAGTTGGCGTGTCGCTACATCTGGGCCAGAGGGTTGATTATCAGCCAGTGAATCTTTGCAATACACCTGATGGCGGATGTTAATCATGGTTTTATAGAAAATAATGGTAAAATCACTCCAGTACTTTGTCCAGTAAAACTGAGCCAATCCAATGGAAGACCATAGTCCAGAGCTTGGAAATGAGGATGGAGGAAATGTTGGGCAATTGATGTAAATTAGATTGCATAAATACATGTTGTGAAAATTCAATTGTGAATGCATTTCTATGGCATAGGAGAAGGAAAGTATCAGTAAAATCATGTAAAGAAAAATTGTTTTTGAATGTCTGGTTTCCCATATTGTGATAGAAAAGGTCAGTGAGAAACACACCCCTCAATGTGTCAGCTCCCGGACAGCCATTTCACACTCTGAGAAATATTAATTGGGTGTAACTGAGTCTTTAACGCTTATCTAGAAAGGAAGTCCCACTTCAGAACTGGCAGCTATACTGACTCTCTGGCACCCTCTGGTCCCAACAGTGGCACTGGATGGAGTGCCACAGAACAGAATGCTGGAAGACCAGGATGAATTGGCAGGGCCAAGAGGAAACACAGGGTAACATTATATTTGAAAATAAGGAATTATTATATTCGTGGATTAAGCCTTACTGAAAGAATATTTTTTATTTCGAGATGGATTCCAACTTTTTAGTGCATCTATAGTGTGTCCCAGGGATGCTATATTCTGATCAATTTTGCTTCATCATGTTCCACTCTGCAAAGGCTAAAATTGTTAGCAACTATTAAGCTATGTTTATTCTTACACTGTTAATGATGGTGAAGCAACATGCTCTGAGTTGCGATGGGTCCAACCTCTTTGCAGAATATAATCACATGACTTCTAAGATCACAATGACATCATAATTTACCTCAGAGTTTCATCAATATATTCATTAAAACCTAACTTTACAGAGATCACAATAAGCTAATTGCCACTTGCTCAACCCAATGCTTATAGGCTAATTAATCATGGGTAACTTACCATGTCATCAGCTTCAATATTAAAGCTGGTGACTTTAGATCTTGGTCACATATGTGAAACCCCACAGGCTGAAATTTCTTGAGGTTCAGCAAAAGATCATTGAAATTTGTTAAAACAATTTCCCATCTGTAAAAAAAAACTTAAGTTTGATGTAAGTTCGTGATATACTGCATGGCTTAAGTGCATGTTAGCATTCCCTATTTAATCACTTGGGTATACACGCTTCGTAACTTTTAGCAGAACATAATTACTTATCAAAGTAGTTGTATGCAGCTAGGTGCAAGATCTTTGGTAATCTCAGAAAAATTGCACGTGTGTGAAATATATTTCATTTGACAGTAAAAGAGAGAGCTGAGTTTGCAATGAAGGAATGTAAAGCACAAGGAACAATGTGAAGAGGCATACTAAAATAAACTGAGAGAAGAAGACTTTAGGAGAAATGAAAATCAATGTAAAAAGTCCACAAGTCAAAAATATGACTAAAGTAAGACATAAAATGGCAGTAAGGATTCTGTTCTTGTGTCCTTCTTTGAAGGTAGTTTTTGAATTTCAAGAATTACAAGACCAAAATGCACCTGACAGAGATTTTGAATCAACGTCAAATTCATTCTTTATTAAATTCGCTGCCCAGTATAAATCCTCCTGTGATTTATCTGGTATTTACACAAATGTCCACAATGCAAAACCAATATAGAAGGTTGTCAGAAATGTTATGAATTACCACAGTTCAAACCCCTCCGTGAATTGATTGCCACTTGCAAAATTACCCCAAGTACAAAACCCTCTACAATTTGATTTGGAACTTACAGAATGACCAAATCTGTCTTTGATTTTAATCTAACTTATATACTCTTTCTGATCTTGCATTTTTACAGTTTGGGTAAGGTCATGTCCTTCAACATAAAAATGGAATGATAAGTTACTGAAGGATGACTAGATTGAGTGAGAGACTAGTTCAAGGGTAAGGGTGTGAGGTAAAGAGCAACAGTATGTTAATTGCTGTGAAGGTAACAATGGGAAACCTGAGGGCATCATATTTGGCAACTGAATGATTATCGGAGTGTATCATCAAGTTTAGATGATTATTTCATTTAATAATCATGCAGCACTGGCACGAGAGTTGTATTAAATGATCAACATGCCAATATTTAACATATATTGAAGCCAAATTTATTACATGTACTTCTGTAAAATCTTAAAGTTTCATTTATTTGCTTTTGAGTCAAAGCTTTAATTCAACAGTACTCTGCAAAATAACATGGAATACTGACCATCATCTCACAATTATACCCAGAACAGCAATCTTCAGTATGATAATGCTTCTAGGTTGTAAATTAATAAGAATGCCCAAACTTTTAACGTGTTTTGAACTTTATGTGAAAATAAATCCTTGTTGTTTAAAATTTCGTGATGCACTTTTAAAATTCTGCGTTAAGTTTGTAGGTAGAGTAAATTCATTGCATCCAGACAATTTTAGTACTTTTGAAATCAATTGCTCAATATGCAGTACAATATCTACTGTAAATAGCAATTCAGACAATTTAAAATAAATCCAGGTTCCAAAATTAAGTTTGCTCGCTAACATCCATTAGACACCAGTATCATTTCACATATTAAAGACACTTGGACCATTATTATTTGTAAGGAGAATTTCAGAAACAAACGCCACATCCAACCATGATGTCATTTTAAATAAATGAAATAACATAACTTTGAATATTTTGTGGAACACATATATAACAATTTATTAAGATGATTTATAATATTTATGTGAGATATATGACATAAAATTACATATTTGAGTTATAAATAATGGAAACACTTCCTGAAAACTTAATTTTCTAGCCTTTTTCAATGAGGTATATGGCCCATCAAGTCAAGTCATCCATATGCGCTCATTGTATTGGTGAATAAAATCTCCAGCTGAAGAAACAGGAACTGTTTGATGAGATAAATAACCTGAACTTATAATGAAATTTCTGTACTGAAACATGTTCTGAGGAAAGGCCACTGAACCTGAAACATTAACTCTGCTTTCACTTTGCAGATGCTGCTAGACCTGCTGAGTTTTTCCAGCAATTTCTGTTTCTGTTTATGCAATTTATGTGGCTTTAATGACTTTTATTGATTAAATTAAACCATACTCACTGCAATACATAACTTTTTAAATAATATTAATTCTTTTGGTTTTTGTGTAATTTCCGTGTAACCATACTTCAATTTGGTTCAGTTCAGATTAAGATAGAGGCATTTATTCAAATTATTCTTCCTACATAGCCAATACTCCCATACTTTTATGAATCTTTATCACTTTAGCAGTTCCTAACTGGCAAATTTATTGCAATTTGCCAACAATCAAATAGAAAAATTAAGAACTTACATTATATATTTTCACAAGACCTAACCCTCATATTTAGAGTCGCATATGAGAGGGGAAAATTTCAGATTGGGATTTTATATTTTACTCCTGATTAAAAACTGCATTTGGCAACTTTTTTGCAAAGCAAGATACTTAGTGAAAAAAATTTGGTACAAGGAACGTTCTAATTTTAACACACTTGTTTTGTTTTAATCTTCAGATGTGTTGAGATTATTCCTGTGGCCAGGAGTTGGGGATAATTCCTTATGTTGCTAATTCCTTATGCTAAAACAGGTTAAAAAATAAAACGACATCCAGAAAACTGTCAAGAGCACTCCATTCCATCTTCTAATCCAATTCCTTCAAAATCATAGATGCTTAAATTCTCAGTAAATTCTAATTTTCATAGGTATGTTCCCTTGAACTGCTCTAAATGTGGTGCTGTTTATAGAGTTCAGTAAAACGTAGCCAAAAAAATACTTACATCCAATCTCAATGACTGTTATCAATATAATTTACAAGGATCTTAAATAGTACTGATTGATAGTATTCTACTGAATCATTATACTCAGCAATGCATGAGGCAGTGGTTAATATGCATATTTTACATGAAAATGATTATCTGACCGATATGAGAAAACATTCTACAATTGCTTCTAAAAGACTAATTGCATCTAAAATATTGTAATTTCAGGAGTTTCTTTTTTGGTTTATTTTCCTGTGCTTTCATATGTTTGGTGCAGTGAAATATATTCCATCAATTAACAACAACTGCTTCACAGTCATGCAACTTTGTGAAGAACAATCGAATCCATCTATGAAGTTAAATTCAAACTGATTCTATTCCCCCATAAATTATTCCCCCATAGAAATTGAGCATATTTTAAATGTTAATTTCCATGACCTGCAATCATGTGCTGTCCTTCCTGCTGATGCAGTAATGTAACTGTGTGCTGAAATGAGAAAAAGCTTTCTCTCCTGGCCATTTACACACGTATGTATACACTCTGCCATTTATAATTTTCCTTCTGCTAAGAACTTTATCATTTTAGCTCAGTGGTCCTGAACTGAACATGTAACAGGGTGGGGAAGCATCTTGTGAAAGATACATGTGAGTTTTAGTTCTTACAAAGTTACATGAGTGCAAATTTAAGCATTTGTTTAAAGAAGATGTTCTTTCCTTAAATATGAGAGACCAACTGAAAGAAGGACAAGTATGTTTACAAAGAGGGTTGAGATAATTAATTTTTTTCACCACATCATTGTGCAAGCAGTAATGGTAAACAAATTCTGAATTACAAGCTATAACCATTGTAAATCTATTTATTCATCTGTCTATTTAATAATTATATTTAGTCATTCTTGAGATTATTCCTGTGGCTAGGGAATGACTAGGGTAGGAATAGGTCCAGTCAAGGATAGTAGTGGGAAGTTGCGTGTGGAGGCTGAAGAGATTGGGGAGACACTGAATGAATACTTTTCGTCAGTATTCACTCAGGAACAGGACATTGTTGTCGATGTGAATACTGAGTCACAATTAAGTAGAATGGACGGCTTTGAGGTATGTAGAGAAGAGGTGTTGGAAATTCTGGAAAGGGTGAAAATAGATAAGTCCCCTGGGCCTGATGGCATTTATCCTAGGATTCTCTGGGAAGCAAGGGAGGACATTGCATAGCCATTGTTCTTGATTTTTATGCCCTCGTTGTCTACAGGAGTAGTGCCAGAAGATTGGAGGCTAGCAAATGTGGTTCCCTTGTTCAAGAAGGGGAGTAGGGATAACCCTAGTAACTATAGGCCGGTGAGTCTCACTTCTGTTGTGGGCAAAATCTTAGAGAGAATTGTAAGGGATAGGATTTATGAACATCTGGATAGGAATAATGTGATCAAGGATAGTCAGCACGGTTTTGTGAAGGGCAGGTCGTGCCTCACAAACCTTATTGAATTCTTTGAAAAGGTGACGAAGGAGGTGGACGAGGGGAAAGCGGAAGATGTGGTGTATATGGATTTTAGTAAGGAGTTTGATAAGGTTCCCCATGGTAGTTTGTCATTTTTATAAATGACCTGGAAGAGGGGTTAGAAGGTTGGGTGAGCAAGTTTGTGGATGATACGAAAGTCGGAGGAGTTGTTGACAGTGCGGAAGGATGTGGCAGGTTACAGCGGGATATAGATGAGCTGCAGAACTGGGCAGAAAGGTGGCAAATGGGGTTCAATGTAGCTAAGTGTGAGGTGATTCACTTTGGGAAGAATAACAAAGAGATGGGGTACTGGGCTAATGGTCGGATACTTGGTAGTGTGGATGAGCAGAGGGATCTTGGTGTCCATGTAGACAAATCTTTGAAAGTTGCCACCCAGGTAAATAGTGCGGTGAGGAAGGCATATGGCGTATTGGCTTTTATTGGTAGAGGAATTGAGTTCTGGAGTACTGAGGTCATGTTGCAGTTGTATAAGACTCTGGTGTGGCCACATCTGGAGTATTGTGTGCAGTTTTGGTCGCCATACTATAGGAAGGATGTGGTGGCACTGGAACGGGTGCAGAGGAGGTTTACCAGGATGTTGCCTGGTATGGTAGAAAGATCGTATGAGGAAGGGCTGAGGCACTTGGGGTTGTTTTCATTGGAGAAAAGAAGGTTTGGGGTGACTTGATAGAGGTGTATAAGATGATTAGGGGTTTAGATAGGGTTGACAGTGAGAATCTTTTTCCACGTATGGAGTCAGCTATTACAAGGGGGCATAGCTTTAAATTAAGGGGTGGTAGGTATAGGACAGATGTTAGGGGTAGGTTCTTTACTCAGCGAGTCGTGAGTTCATGGAATGCTCTGCCAGTAGCAGTGGTGGACTCTCCCTCATTATGGGCATTTAAGTGAGCACTGGATAGGCATATGGAGGATAGTGGGCTAGTGTAGGTTAGGTGGGCTTGGATCGGCGCAACATCGAGGGCCGAAGGGCCTGTACTGCGCTGTATTCTTCTATGTTCTAGATGTGGGCATTGCTATTTGAGCCAGCACTTATTACCCATCTCATGTCCTTGAGAAGGTGTGAAGAGTTGTCTTCTTGAATTGCAGCAGTCCATGTGCAATACGGAGACCCACAACACCATTAGGGAGGGAATTCCAAGATTTTTACTGAGCAACATTGAATGAACGTTGACATATTTTCATGACGGAATGGTGATTAGCTTGGAGGAAAACTTGCAGTTGCTAGTCTTCCTATGAATCTGCAGCCCTTGTCCATCTAGATGGAAGAGACCATGAGCTTGGAAGGTCCTGGCGAAGGAATTGTGCTGTCTGGTGGTGAACTTATGCAGTGCATCTTGTAGATGATACACACTAGTGTAGTTTAGTGTTTTTCTGACACTAAATCAAAGGTGAGGAGGGAATGGATGCTTGTGGATGTAATGCTAATCAAGTGGGATACTTTGCACTGGATGGTGTCAAGCTTCTTGAATGTTGTTGGAGATGATCCTAACAAGTGGGGAATATTCTATCATTCTCCTGACTTGTGGCTTGTAAATGGTGGCCAGCCTTTGGGGTGTCAGGATATGAATTTCTTGCTGCAAGATTCCTAGCCTTGAGCTGTTCTTATAGCTATAGTATTTATATGGTTAATGCAATCCTCACAGTGTTGATAGCAGAAGCTCAGCAACAATGATGCTATTGAATCTGAAAGGGTTATGGTTAGACTCTCTCTTATTAGATATGGGCATTGCCTGGCATTTGTGCAAGACAAATATTAATTACAACTCGTCAACCTAAACCTTGATATTCTTCAGGTCTTGTCGCATCAGTATCTGAGTACTCGCAAATGGTCTGAACGTTGTGCAATCATAAGTGAATATCCCTACTTCTTTTGACCTTAAGGGAAAAACTTTGGTGAAACAATTAAAGATGGTTGAGCTTAGGACATTATCCTCAACAACTCTGGTTGTTTCTATGGAAGGCAGATTGGTGAGGATGAAGTTAAGTCTGTTTTTCCCCTCTTGCTGGTTCCCTCACCACATGCTGTTGACCCAGTCTAACAGCTTTGGCCCTTAGGACTCAACCTGCTTGAAGGGTAGTGGAGTTGCCAAGCCAAAGATGGACATTGAAACCCCACCCCCTCCCCCTCCCCCTCAGAGTACATCACTGTGCCATTATCACCCTCAGTGCTCCCTCCAAAGTTCAACATCGAAGAGTATTGATTCATCAGCCAGGATGATTGGATGGGGACATTACATTGTGATCAAGCATGTTTGACCTGATGCCATGATACTTCATGGGATGCAGAGTCAATGTTGAGGACTCCGAGTGCAATTCCTTTCTGACTGTATTCCACTGCGCCACAATCTTTGCTGGATTTGATCTCTCAATGGTCAGGACATATCCAGGGCTGTTGAGGGTGTTGTCTGATACATAGTTTGTAGATGCACCACAAAAGATCTTGGAGCACAAGGCCAACAGCATGAGGCCTTGGGGGCAGACTTTGTGAAGGCAGTAGAACCGTCATTGTTAATACCAACACACCAGCTCTGAGAACCAAGATGAAATACAATATTATATTCAGTGACCTCACACAAATTGTCAGGCTTAGCACAATATGTGGAAAAAGTGAGAACTGCAGATGCTGGAGATCAGAGTCGAGAGTGTGGTGCTGGAAAAGCATTGCTGGTCAGGCAGCATCTGAGGAGCAGGAGAATTGACGTTTCGAGGAAAAGCCCTGCATCAGGAAATCATGATTTCCTGATGAAGGACTTTTGCCTGAAATGTCGATTCTTCTGCTTTTCGGAAGCTGCCTGACCTGCTGTGCCTGACCTGCACTACACTCTCGACTTAGCACATTATGAGTTCAAATGAACCTGTGGCATCAAACACAGCTCAATAATTCAGGCTGCACAACTATCAATATTCATAATTCTAAAGAAGGGTCAGTGAACACAAAATGCTAACTCTGCTTTGTCTCCACAGATGCTGCTAGATCCCCTGATTTTTTTTCCAGTAATTTCTGATTTTGTTTCTGATTTCTAGCATCCACAATTCTTCGTTGATTTTAACAATATTCATTGCCTCACTTCACATATAGTACCACTGTACACCTCATATTCACATCTCATACACACTGGCACCTGGTCAAATACCACAAGCACGTTGTGTTACATTTGTTGACCCACTTTAACTCTCTTGCATTTCAAAATGACCTGCAATCAGAGATAGCAGCAACTATTTTCTTGGAGACAAGTATAGATGCATACACTTATCCCCATGCAGGACAATGTACTGGAAATCATTTTTGTGGCCGTGATAGAGACTCGTCAACTACAGAGAACGACTGCAAGTTCCTGTCTTGTAGCCCCGTTTGCAGATTTCACTTCCCATTTAAATTCCCCTCCTATTTCCAATTTACAGACAGTGTGAGCATGTACTTAGTCCCCTCCTCCACTATCCTTCTATTACTGCAAACATACTCATGCAGCTTTATCTTTTCAAAGACTGAAGGGCTGTGTGGGTGTTTGAGCTTGAAGTTCAAGAGGATCAAGAGATATGCAAAAGAAGAAGAAATACTATGACTGAAACCCTCAGTATAATAGACAATAGACAATAGGTGCAGGAGTAGGCCATTCTGCCCTTCGAGCCTGCACCACCATTCAATATGATCATGGCTGATCATCCTTAATCAGTATCCTGTTCCTGCCTTATCTCCATAACCCTTGAAAATACACATGATGCATATATTTTGCAGGACAGCATGTCGGATTTGTAATTGGTGAGTGAATGGATGCAAGTATGTAGTAGCCAGTACAGGGGAAAAAGGATAGTACATGCCAACTTTCCAAAGATCAATGTTCACACAGACTGTACCTATGAGACTGTGGTGAGGACATTGATAGGATGACATTTGGAAAAAGGCTGGTGGGCAGGCACAACGGAATGCTTGGTGCGTTGGTAGGCTTCACAGATCGCTTGGCATCTTCTGACAAGGAGCATGGAGAATGGTGGTTCAGTGGTTAGCACTGCTGCCTCACAGTGCCAGGGACCTGGGTACAATTCCAGCCTCAGGTGACTTTCTGTGTGGAGTTTACACATTCTCCCTGTGCCTGATTATGTTTCCTCTGGGTACTCCGGTTTCCTCACACAATCCAAAGATGCGCAGGTTGGGTGAATTAACCATGCTAAATTGCCCATAGTGTTCAGGGATGTGAAGGTTCGGGGCATTAGCCAAGGGGAAATGTAGAGCAAATGTAGAGTAGGGGAATGGATCTGGGTGGGTTACTCTTCAGAGGTTTGGTATGGACTTGTTGGGCCAAATGACTTGTTTCCACACTGTAGGGGTTCTATAAGAATGGGGGATTTGAATATAGCTTAAAGCCTAACCTTTCCAGCATGGAAGTGGTGGATACTTTCACTACTATAATTGTGGATCTGACCATGACACAACATCTAATGGCCAATGAACTAACTTCCACTTCAAACCATGCCTCAAATCTCAGACTGAGTTTATGAAATCGCAGCTTCATGCCACGCATGTCCAGCTTGATGTGATACCAGCTCAGACTGTTCTTATTCTAGTTGCTGATATTCATAGGGGCTGATAGAGTCTCTTAGCAATCCCACAAGCTATGCTCCAGCAGATTGCTAGTATTGATGTGGAGTCCCCACAAGGGACTGGCATTGCCTCCACGGAGCACAAACATGTTACTTTCTCTCACGGTGACAGCACTCAGGATCTGACACCTCTTCCATTCTCCAGTTCATTTTCTATTGGTCACCAGCCAGTCAGTACAGATCCTGAGTGCTGTCACCGTGAGAGAAAGAAACATGTGTGTGCTCCGTGAACATTGATCTTTGGAAAGTTGGCATGTACTATCCTTTTTCCCCTGTACTGGCTACTACATACTTGCATCCATTCACTCACCAATTTGATTTTGGATTCTACTCAGTGGAACTGTAGATGAATGAGGAATCCTATACAAGTTGGCTGGAAAGAGAACATATCAGTTTCTCTTCCTCATACATCTTGGCTATTGTGGCAGTAGCTATGGTGGTAAGAGTTGTGCACACAATGGTGTTCAGGTTATGTAGATTGCAGCAAACGAGCACAAACCCGGAGGAATGATATATCATATAATGGAAACCCACCAGAACAGTTCAGGCAAATGGTCTGTTCTGCGACTCTACATGCAATAGCATGGACCTCATTGTAAGTAAGCTGCTCACATGTGGTTGAGGTCAGTTACAGGGTTCTTAGTCAGGTGTTAACCAGACAGTAAAATCAGACAAAAAACTGCAAATGCTGCAGAAATGAAACAAAAGCAGAAATACTGGGGAAACTCAACAGGTCTGGCAGCCTCTGCACAGAGAAAGCAGAGTTAATGTTTCAGGTTCACTGACTGTTAACTCTACTTTCTCTCTGCAGATGCTGCCAGACCTGCTGAGTAGCTCTGGCAGTTTCTGTTTTTGTTAACCAGGCAACCCCTGTTGCCCATTGTCACCCTCTGGCTTAATGGTGTGTCTTAACTAATGAGGAAGTAGGATACTGGTGCAGAATGGAAACAAATTGACTGCTGCCTGGATAATGGGCATTCATCAACATGTTGTACTCAACCTGGGTGCCCAGCCAGCTGCCCAACTCAGCGTTTAGTTATGGTGCCTATGTGTGTGCAATTGATGGTGCCCTATATCAGGGGGGACCTCACTACATAACGGCAAAGCCAAGTGTGCAGTTTGCCAGCTTCTGGCGAGACGAAATAAATTCCCCTTTCTTGGCATAAAAGTATTTGGTACCTCTGTGATTTAGCAAGTGATGGTGAACTGCACATGGATAGCAGTGAGTTGAGGGGTGCATAGATTAAGTTATTTTAGTTTACATTAAGATTAGCCCTCGGCACAACATTGTGGGCCAAAGGGCCTGATCTGTGCTGTACTTTTCTGTGTTCTATGTTCCATGAAATACCATATATACTTGAGTAATAGTCAAATTTCTTTGACAATGTTTGAAGGTTAAATTTAGACAGTCAACTATTACATGGATACTACTTTTGAGTGGCTGAATTTCATGCCTGTCAAAATTCGTACCATTAGCAGAAACTCAATTGGTCTCTACATGAATAAAGAAAAAAAATCACAATGAATTACGGTAATTATGAAAACCCGGAGCAGAGCATGATGGCAGACACATTGACTCATAAATGTTGATCTGCTATCTGTGAAGAACTAGGGTTAATTTTTACATGAGATATATGGAAAATTCCAGGTTTTTGGGCTAAAACAGAGAGCCAACTTTTATGTGAGATCGACTATTACTTGAGTATATACAATACATCTTGTGAAAAAATTCAGGACTACTGTCACCTTACAGCCACTGGCAGTTCTGTCCTTACCCTGCTCTGAGGTTGCAAAAGATAGAAGATTGCTATCAGCATCCCAGAGCTCAGATGGTACACCATCTGCTCCTGGCTTAAGTGGAGGAAAGAGAAGCTCTGCATTAGCAGTAAGCCTTTCTGTTGAGAGCCCTTCTTTCTCCTCACACAGCTTTTCCTCTACAATCACCATGATGTATATGTGTGTGTGCATGGCACAAGACCATTGTGATATCAAAAATAGTGTTGTAGGCTCTACTTATTTATGTAACTATTGAAGAAATTCTTCAGACTTAGACCTTGCACATTGACAAACTTAATTACATGATATCATGGGGAGTACACTTTTCCTTCGCACAGTCTAGTGCAATTCCAAAGCACTCTAGATTGTCGTGGATTTATATAGTCCGAGCTGACAGTTGCTCAATCAGGCACAGAACGACAAGATAGTCACTAGATGGTCTCATGAATGTACACTGGGTAGAGTCAGGGACTGTACATAACGAGCTATTGTTTTCAGACCTTGAGTAAATACACACCCCAGATACTACATTTGTCTGTTGATTATGTTTGGCTGATTTGTGCTTTCTGCAGATAAACAGTTCATGAGTTATGTGATAAAAGCAGAAGTTGTGTGGTCGTTACAGAATGTTCTAGCAGCCAAAGGCTACCCAGGAAAGGAGGACAAGCCAGGTGAGAACAATGACTGACTAAAATGGCTGCTAAACAGACAGTCCAGCAAAAACAGTTTCCACAGTATCCAAAATCTTGGGTCAAAGCTTGTCTTTGTATATTATTTCCAAAGTACAGAAAACAGCCTAATTTTAGAGTCATAGAGTCATAGAGATGTACAGCACAGAGACAGACCCTTCAGTCCAACTCGTCCATGCCAACCAGATATCCTAATCTAATCTAATCCTATTTGCTAGAACTTGGCCTATATCCCTATATACTCTTTATATTGATAAAACCATTCCAGATGCCCTTTAAATGTTGCAATTTTACCAGCCTCCACCACTTCAGGTAGATAAGATAATGAAGAAGGCGTTTGGTATGCTTTTCTTTATTCGTTAGAGTATTGAGTACAGGAGTTGGGAGGTCATGTTGCTGCTGTACAGGACATTGGTTAGGCCACTGTTGGAATATTGTGTGCAATTCTGGTCTCCTTCCTATCGGAAAGGTGTTGTGAAACTTGAAAGGGTTCAGAAAAGATTTACAAGGATGTTGCCAGGGTTGGAGGATTTGAGTTATAGGGAGAGGCTGAATAGGCTGGGGCTGTTTTCCCTGGAGTGTCAGAGGCTGAGGGGTGACCTTATAGAGGTTTACAAAATTATGGGGGCATGGATAGGGTAAATAGGCAAAGTCTTTTCCCTGGGATCGAGGAGACCCGAACTAGAGGGCATAGGTTTAGGGTGAGAGGGGAAAGATATAAAAAAGACCTAAGGGGCAATTTTTTCATGCAGAGGGTGGTACGTGTATGTAATGAGCTGCCAGAGGAAGTGGTGGAGGCTGGTACAATTGCAACATTTAAGAGGCATTTGGATGTATATATGAATAGGAAGGGTTTGGAGGGATATGGGCCAGGTGCTGGCAGGTGGGACTAAATTGGGTTGCGATATCTTGTCGGCATGGACGGGTTGGACCGAAGGGTCTGTTTCCATGCTGTACATCTCTAAGATTCTATGACTCTATGACTCTATGACTTCCTCTGGCAGCTCATTGCATACACACACTATCATTTGCATGAAAATGTTGCCCCTTAGGTCCCTTTTAAATCTTTCCCCTTTCAGCCCAAATCTATGCCCTCCAGTTCTGGGCTCACCCACCCCAGGTAAAAGACCTTGTCTATTTACCTAATCCATGCCCCTCATGATTTTATAAACCTCTATAAGGTCACCAGTCAGCATTAGACACTGTGGAAAACATCCAGACTATTCAGCCTTTCTCTATAGCTCAAAGCCTTCAACCCAGGCAACATCCTTGTATAAGTTTTCTGAACACAAAATTTGACAATTTTCAAAATGAAAAACAGATGAAAATAACAATATTGCTATGATGTATATGTTCACATTTTTTGTAGAAAACGAAATGGAGGTATTGCATTTTGAGAAGGCCATGTTCAATCTAATAGTTAGCAATGAACCGCGAATGTTTGAAAATGAGAGTTTTGGGATCCAGCCAACTTGTGAAGCAACAGCATAATAGTGATGTAATAATTAGAGGTCTCAGAGCTGCTGACAACTCAAAGCAAAAGGATTTGCATGCATTTTAAAGCAATCAATACTTACTTACATCACCGTTATACAGCTTTTGCTAGCATTCAGTTCATATGTTCTGAGGGAGCAATTGCTGTACTTTATCTCAAAGGAAGCAGTACAAATCAAATCCAATCACCATAATTTGCTGTCAAAATAAGGTGAAACAAATGGCGCTCAGCAATATTTATGTGCAAATACTATCAAAAGTTTAGGTGAAAGATGATGTTAGACTAAATGTAGAAATCTTAAAGTAACTGTTTGAGATTTGTTGCTTTTCCACTGACTTTATGAAAACAATATTTTGCTACCTGCCTTAATATTGACCTGAATGGAATGGTGTCTCTGGTAGAGATGAATTAAGCTAGCCACAAACACTTTTACTTCAGTCCTACGATATTGCTGGGGAGATGGGTGTTGTTACTGGCTGGGCCAGCATTTACTCTTAATCTCTAGCAGTCCTTAAGAACATGGAGGTGAGCTACTGCAGTCCATTTAGTGCAGCTACACTCACAATGCCATTTTAGAGAGTGTTCCAAGATTTTGAGCTACTGATACTGAAGGATACATTTCAAATGCTGGATGGTGAGTGGCTTGCAGGGGAACTTGTAATTGAGGATGTTCCTATGTAAATGCTTCCTTTATTCTTCTAAGTGGTAGTGGGTTTGGAAGGTACTGTCTAAAGGGCTTTGGTGAATTTCTGTACTGCATCTTGTAAATAGTACACGCTGCTGTTACTGAGCATCGGTGGTGGAGGGGCTGCATATTTGTGGATGTGGTGCCAATCAAACAGGCTGATTTGCCCTGGATGGTGCCAAGTTTTTGAGTGTTGTTAGAGCTGCACTCAACCAGGCAAGTGGGGATTATTCCATCACATTCCTGACTTGTGGCCTGGTAGATGGTGGATAGGCATTGGGGAGTTAGGTGGTGAATTACTTGCTGCAGGATTCCTGGACTCTGACTTGCCCTTTTAGGCATAGTATTTATATGACTAGTCCAAATTATGGTCAATGGTAACTCCCAAGATGTTGATAGTGGGGTATTCAAAGATAGAGATACCATTGAATGCCAAGGTTATATTCTCCAGCACCCACAGTTCTGTTCGGGTTTTATTTTGTTTTGATTGTCTCTTGTTGTAGATGTTCATTGCTTGGCACGTCTGTGGCACAAATGTTACTTCCACTTGTCAGCCTAAGCTTAGATATATCCACATCTTGCTGTAATTGTCTTGTTCACTGCCATTTTTATGTTAGCTACCGCTTGTCTAACTCTCTGTTCCTTTAAAGTAATTATTACACATGTCGTTCTTTATTCCATCAACCTTTAGTTGTTGTGGAGATTTTAAACTGTGATTTTCTTTTACTTATCCAGTCTCACTTTACTTTCTGCCTCTATTTCATCTTTTTTTCCCTTTCTGTATCTGTTTGGACATTTATTTCACACATTCTAATTTACACATCTTCAGTCTTTACACTGTTAATTTTGACAATCCTTCTCCCTCAGCAATACCTAATTTCCTTCTTTGAACCATTATCGGGTCATATTGGTATTTTGTGTGGCAGGTTGCTGTAAAAAGCTAAACACTCAGAGGTAATTCTAACTAACTGCCAGCATGCATAATGTGCCCTGATACAGCAAATCATGGCCTGTTGTTTTGTTAATTAGAAGTATCAGAACAATGTGCAATAATAATGATTTTTTTGAAGTAATGTTCCTCAAACTGTGCTGAAAATCTTCAAGGTTTGTCAAATAAAAACATGCCACTAAGATTATTTTGGAAGTAACACTTTGATTCCCCCAATTACTGCTCTTTGAAGAGAAAAGCAACCCAGATAATGTTCCAGCAAGATAACGTTTTAATTACTCTTACTGTTTCAGCCTTGACTCACTGGTAGCACGGTCTTGCACAGACTAAAATTATTTATCCAAATTTAAATGTTAAATTGGTCAAAACATCACATGAATGAAAATCAGGATAGATTGTGAATCTTTGAGGTTGGATAGAAGGAGATTATGTCATTGGGCTTTTAGAATTGCTGTGTGAAACTCACTAATACAAAACCTTAGAACTGGGAATAAAGAACATGTTTTGCAGAGCTGTCAGTATTAGGCAGAACCTAGGAGAGAGATTTTCAATTGAAAGTTATGTACCTCAGGCATTAACTCACACCAGAAAAATGTCAGAAGTGGTAAACTGCCTTTTTCACACAGACTACAAGCAATGGCTGTAATGTAGCAGTCTCTAGCAGCCATGAGTTTGCCATTTACCAATCTCTCTTTTTCCTCAAACTCTACTTTTCTTTACATCTCCAGCTGATTGTGGAATTTAAAAACATGAGCTTTTCATCTTGCTTTTGCTCTTCCTTTTCTTACTTAGTGAAAGATCCAAAGAAAAATGCAAGGACATAAAGTCCTGACATGCATAAAAGATCATGCTCCAGTGATGGGAGATCACAAATTAGATTAACACACCTTGAAATCACAAGCACAACTTCTGCATAAAAGAAATGAGGACAACAATAATATTATCAAATTCATTGCACAACTGAGACTAAGAGAATGTCATTTCTGGAAAAAAAAGCAACGTGGCTAAATAATGGAGACAGGGTTAGTAATAGATAAATAATAGTCTCATTATACTACATAAACGACATTATATATAGCCCATCCAATACTGTCTATTTTATGCCATCACCAAATGTTTAAATTACTCTCACTGATTGCTATTACTATCCAGTTGTGATGGTTACATAATTCATTAGTGTTATGTTATCGGTCAATGAACTAATTGCTTTCCCCTTGCAGTGCGTGTGAAATCATTATTAAAAACAATATAAATGACATAGAAAAGGATATAAATATGCAACCAAATAATCATTCATAGTTATTGACAATGAGGTTTGAGAGCAATATTGCCAGCAGAAAGATGTCTTGGACTTGTTATTTATAGTTGCAGGCAATTGTCTTTATTTTCTTTTCATTGTATGGTGTGCTTCAGGACCTGACCATTCTATTTTTGCTCCTCAGCACTCAAAGTAATTCATTCACTTGAGACATTTCTGGAAGACACAATAAATCACTATACGAATTTGTGGTTTGTCTGTACTGGTCAGGATTTAATTATCATCTGCTTCTTTGCTGATCAAATATAATTGGCAGATCAAAAAGACAAAATATATTAGAATAAAAATTTACTGTAAGATTTGTATTGAAATATGGAAACAACTGATCATTATTAACCAGAACTTACTCAATGGGATAATTTCAGATCCTGAGCAAAATTAGCTTCAGCAAAGGTGAAGGGCACTGTATTATTAACAATAGCACACATTACCTGCATTTTTCATTCCCAAATTCTGACATCATCACGGAAACTCTGTAGATAACCCCAGTAAATCTTGTTAATGACATGCCAAATACAATTATGCTCATCTCATGCATAATTCCTTTCACATTGTTGCATCTTGTGTCCTTTGAAGCAGTATTGAATCTTCCACAATGTCTGTAAATGAGCTAGCAGAATGAGCCAGATTTGAAGAGGTCTGTTAGATCTGTGAAAGATAATTTATTTTTTACCTCACGGCACTAAAATTTTGAGGAGAAAGAGTGGGAGGAAACAAACTAGAATGGATCTGGAAAAGATGTTTCCTCTAGAACTAGAATGTAACCTTACAAAGCTCTAAGGTATGCCCGAAACGTCGATTCTCCTGCTCCTCGGATGCTGCCTGGCCTGCTGCACTTTTCCAGCACCACACTTTTCAACTCTGGTCTCCAGCATCTGCAGTCTTCACTTTTTTCTAAGAGACATGGGCTATGGTGAGATGAGTGATAGAGTCAGGCTAGATGTTCAGTGAGGCCCAACTCGATGTCAAGATCATTTCGCTGCACCTTGTGTACATTTCTCAAGTGGTGTGATAGGATTCTCACCAGGCAAAGACAGCTTTATAGCTGATACCCATTATTGCTTATTAAATTTCTTGTAAACAACCTAATTCACCAGAAGTCATGTGATCTTATCAAACTAGCTATTAGAAAACCTCGGCATGCAAAGAATTGATTCTTGGCAATTTCAAAGTGCCACTTGCTCCAAAAGATCTCCATGGACACAGAGCATGGTCCATGAGTACCGTTTCTATGTAACCTACTTCCATAAACATTCGTATCTGACATATGCCAGCTTCTGTGTACTCTCATGCCACGGTTGCAATCCACTTACAAGACGCTTCTGGACTTCAACGACGTACCTCGATATTTTTCATTCAGGGATATATTCCCAGCTTATGGACTGGACCAGGCTGCATCTCCAGGTGCTTTGTTATCACAGCAATCACTTATTCTGAGTCTATCTGGACACTGTCTTTCCTTTTTGCACATTTCCCCTCAGCTAGAGATAGCAGACTCATATTACTACTGTCTTGCCATGCCATTTAGGGCAGACACAAAGTCAAGACTCTTGACATGCTTGTCAGCAGGCCTCAGTCCAGTCAAGATGAATAGCATTAGCTCAGAGGATCTCAGCACAGCAAGCCAAGAGCAGTGTTTTATACAAATCCAGGCCCTGCTCAGAGCAGTTAGAGTCAGAATCCTCTACTGGTCAGGGGTGAGGAACTGAATGACAGGCAGCTCGCCACTCATCTTGATTCTTCCTGCTGTATTGTGGGCTAGTTTGCCCCTTGAATGAGAGAGAAACAGGTATTGTTAGATGAAAGTGGGTGGCACAGCTAATACTGCAGGTGCTAGTGATGAAGTTTGCGATGTGAGTGAGAACACCACATTGAAGGTGTGCAGGGTGAGTGGTGTCACGGGTGGGATGGGTGAGGGATATTTGAGACAATATTGCATGCATTAATGAGTGGTAGAGCCTTAGTGAGAGTCTGGTATTGAAGAAACTCTGCTGCTGGAGTGGACAAAGTCATTGAACCTTCATCCTGCATCTCTATGCACTCCTCCAGGTTACTAAGAACACTCTAACCTGGTTGGAAACCTTGGAGCAAGCTGGCATGATCCAGTGTCATGATGGACACTGTTGATGTCTTGGAGATCCTGGTATTATGTTGGTTCTATGTACCAAACTCTCCAGCAGAAGCTCTCAGACCCTCTCCTCAAAGTGGAATGTTTGCCTTTCATTTTAGGACAAATATCAGAAACTGTACGGGGCAATGTTTATCTGAGTGCACAATGCCAATTCCAAATATGGGCCAAAAAAAAACCTAAAACGTTTAGCCCTATGATTCACTGTTTCAAAATAAGAGATTGTCCATTTCGAGCAGAAATGAGGTGAAATGTTTTCTCACAGAAGATCATGAGTCTCTGGAGCTGTGTTCCTCAAGAGGTGGTGGAAGCTGAGCCTTTGAATATTTTAAGGCAGAGGTAGACAGCTTCTTGCTAAGAAAGAGTCTGAAAGGTTATCTGGCAGAGGCACACATGAGGATTTGAGGCTGTAACCATGTTGGTTATGATTTTATAGAATGATAGAGAATGATCAAGAGTTCAAGAGACCTACTCCTGCTCCTAATTGAGATGTTTGTATTTGTGTATTTATCTACATCTGAAGGCTCAGGAGAAGGATATACTAAACCACTGATGCTTCTCAAAGCATGTGGGCAAATACTAATTCTGAGCAATACATATCACTCATAGTCTTGACTGTTCACCAGAATAATTTTACTATAATAGATCAACAAAATATATTTCCAAATATGAATTTCATATTTCTTCAATTATTTTTCTTTGCCTTTAATTCTACATATTTATCTTAATAATTTTAATTGCTTTTCTGATGAGCACAGTGAAGGAAGGATTGTTCCAAAGTAATCATGAACGTTCATTGGCATAATTATTATACTTACAGGTAAGATAGTATATGTTATGGTATCGTCTTTTGTTCTTGATGAATTTGTATGCCATGACTTTGCTTCTAGTTTTAAGTGTATCCCTTTTGAAGTAATCAACCTTTAAATTAAATAATGGGGGCAAGGGATAAATTATGGGAAGATGTGGGAAATCAATAGTAGAAACGAGGCAACAGAGAAAGGTACTGAAATGAGAAAGGATGACAGACTGTGCCATGGCAGTGACCATATATCTAAGTAATTCAACGGATAAAGATAAAGGTTACATAATATTAAAGGGACAAAACTGAAGGCATTGTATCTGAATGCCTTCAGAACAAAACAGATGATCTGATAGCACAAATATAAATAAAGAAGTGCTAATATAAATAAATAGCCATTACAATGCTATGACTGCTGGATGACATAAATTGGGACCGATTGAATATTGAAATGTACAGGAAATTTAGATATTTAGGAAGCTCAGGTAGCTAGGAAAAGGTAGAGGAATTACTCTATTAAATAATGGTTGTATTAGCATAAGGATAGTGATGACCAATATTCGAGAAACTGGAATATAGGACTGGCATGAGTAGAGATAATTAATTAAAAAGGCAAGAATAACTTTAGGGGTGTGGTATACAGGGTCCCGAACAGTAACTACACAGTAGGATGGAGTATAATAGATGAAATAATATCTGGAAGTTACACTAATAACAATGGGGGATTTTAATCTACATTCAGACTCAAAAATCACATAGACAAAGGTCATCCAGATGAGGAGGTCTTTTTCTCAGGATAGTTTTTTAGAAGACTCAACCTGAAACATTAACTCTGATTTCTCTGTACAGCTGCTGCCAGACCTGCTGAGCTTTTCCAGCAATTTCTATTTTTGTCCCAGCCCATATTAGATCTGGTATTGATTAATGACCACAAGTGAAGGCAATCCCAATCAGCAATGATCATATGATTGAATTTTACATTCAGTTTGTGGGAGAGAAGAGTGAGCCAAGCTTAATATTTTAAACTTAAATGAGAGACTTACGAGAACAGAAAAGCAGTGCTAGCAAACTGGCAAATATCGTTAAGGGATAAGTCAATAGCGATGTAGTGCCAGGCATTTTGGGGAACATTTCAAAACAGATAGAATAGGTAAATCCTTTAAGAGGAAAATTCCACCTGGAGGTTTAATCATCTGAATTGAGCTAAAAACAATCAACAATATATCAAACTTTAAGTAAAAGCATTTAGTATGTAATTACATAAAGAGAGGTGACAGCTCATGTGATTGGACAAAATATTTAAAAATAGAGGCAACAATTGACAATAAGATTAATAAGGAAGGACCATTTAAAACCTAACTAGAAATATAAAAACTGATATTCAAGTTTCTCTAGTGTGATATAAGGTGTGTGATTTGTATATGTTTTAATTGGATTTATTTTTGGATATGTGGCACGTAAGTTTGGTCTGTTGTCTGTGAAGGAATTTAGTGATTAGCATGTAAGCCATCATGATTTAATTTAAAATTCAGTAGGAGAGAGAGAGTCTTTGTGGAAAGTAATGGTGTTTTGTTTCCATCAGGTGAGTTTTATTAGTGAACAGACTAAACATTTATGGATTATAAGAAACTAGCATTGTTGTTATTTTTCACATTTTGACTTGAGGAAACACTGATACTCTGAAGAAACTTTTCTTTTCATTGTAGTGTACCAAAGTTTTGGCTGAAACTAGATGCACAAGATGGTTTCTCCTGAAGACAAGAGATGGTTTAGAAATGTTAAGAAACAGGGTACATTACTTTAAAGGATTTAGTTTGAAAGTTCCACATGGAATTGATTGATTAAAACCCTGAGGGGCTATTTGAGACTGAGAAAGTTTAAGTTCAGTTGTATGGAGACTCAAAGAAAAGGACATTAGATTATCAAGACAAAGAATTAATACCACAGTTAAGTTAAACCCTACTGAGATCACAGAAAAGGGAATTCTCTCTGGTGTGAGTCTGATAAAGGAAGCTCTATTGATATTTTAACATGTGTTTCAAAATTTTTAAACTTGCATTACAAATAATTAGTATGTCTTATTTTACTTGATCTTCATTTCTTCAGGGAATAGAGGGAGAGTGGGACTCGAGAAAATTACAATTACCAGGGAAGTGGTACTGAGCAGACTCTTGTGCTGCCGGCTGACAAATCTCCAGGACATGATGACTTCGTTCTATGGACTTAAAAACCACTGCTCATAAACTAATTTATGCATTGGTTTTAATTTTTCAAAATGTCCCAGATTTTGGAATGTTTCCATTTAGGACAGAGACGAGGAGAAACACTTTCTTACAGAGTGTTGTGAGTCTTCGGAATCTCTGCCTCAAAAGGCAGTGGAAGCACAGCCTTTGAAATTATCAAGGTGACTACCATTGATATCAAGGTGGACCAAGTAGGGCATCGAGAAACCTGGGAAAAGTTAGAGTCAATGGAAATCAGTAGAAAAACTCTCCACTGGGTGGACTCATACTTTGCTCAAAAGAAGACAGGGGTGGTTATTGGATGGATGTCATCTGAGTTCCAGAATATTTTCACATGAGTTTCTTTGGGGATTGGCCCAACCATCATCAGCTGCTCAACAATGACCTTCCCTCAATCATAAGATCAGAAGTGGGATGTTTGCAGATGATTACACAATGTTAGCACCATTCATGACTCCACAGATACTAAAGCAGTCCATCTGCACTGGCAGCAAGTTCTGGTCAATATCTTTATTTGGGCTGACAAGTGGCAAGTATCACTTGTGGCAACGGCATTCTTTAATAACAGAGATTCAAACTTTAATGTTAAATAACATTATCATTTCTGATGCCCTCCTCTCCCCCAACTGCCGCCATCCTGGTGTTACCATTGACCAATAACTAAACTGGACCAGACAAATGAATACTCATTAGAAGTGCAAGTCAGAGATAATGAATTCTGCAATGAGTAACTCATCTCCTATCTCTCCAGGGCGTGACCACAATATCCAAAGCAGAAATCAGGATTACAATGTGTTATTGTGCAAGAGCCTGGATGAGTGCACTCCCAAGCTAAATAAGCTTGACAAATTTCAGGTTCAAACAGCCAAATTGACTGGCCCCCACAATCTTCCCTATTCACGCCCTTCATTGTGGCAGTACTGTGTACCATTTATAAGATGTACTGCAGCAACAAACCTAGGTTGCTTCAACCATGACTTCCACTGTGTTAGAAAGGCAAGGATAGCACATGAATGGGAATACCACCTCCTGCAAGATCCCCTCCAAATCAAATACTATTCAAACTTGAAACTATATTGCCATTCCTTTACTGTCATAATCCAGGAACTCCCTTCCTAGCAACAATGTGGGTGTCTGCACATCATAAGGACTGAAGCATTTCAAGAAGGCAGCTCATTACCTTCTCCAGTGCAGTTAATAATAGATGACAAATTCTGACCTAGCTCGTGAAAACCAGATTGCATAATCAAATTTTTTTAAAATGTTAAAGGCCAAGGTAGATGGATTCTTTAGAAGCAAGGGAGCGAATGATTACTGAGGACAACTTCAAATGTAACCAGACCAGCTCTGATCTTATTGATTGGCAGAGTAGACTGAAGGGGCCAAATGGTCTACTTCTGTTTCTTCTTTCCACCTCCAGCCTTGGGCGATTGTCTGTGTGGAGTTTGCACATTCTCCCCGTGTCTGCGTGGGTTTCCTCCGGGTGCTCCGGTTTCCTCCCACAGTCCAAAGATGTGCAGGTCAGGTGAATTGGCCATGCTAAATTGTCCGTAGTGTTAAGTGCATTAATCAGAGGGAAATAGGTCTGAGTGGGTTACTTTTCAGAGGGTCGATGTGGACTTGTTGGGCTGAAGGGCCTGTTTCCACACTGTAGGGAATCTAATCTAATCTTCACCTTGTATTTGTTTTAATTCCCCGAATTGTTTGCTCTTTTGCAAGTCTTTGAGATAGTTCTACAAGTTAGTTGGAATTTTTGAATAAAGGGATAGATTCAGAATACATTTTAAACATTTGTTAGGAATCTGACACCACAACATTGCTATGAAACAGTTTTTGATATTTTTATATGTAATTTTAGAATTTTAAAATCAGCTTGACACTTTAGATATTAAAAATATTTGTAATAAACTTTTTTTCCAGCAGAATTAATCAAACTTTACCAAGCGATAACTTGATATATGCTTTTAAAATGTTAAACGCAATTTTAATGCAAAATAAATCATTCATTGGATGTGGGTGTCACTGGCTGGACTAGCATTTATTGTCCATCCCAAGTTGCCCTTCAGAACTCGGTGGTATACCCACAATGCCATTAAGGAGGGAGTTCCACAACTTTGACCCAGTGATACTGAAGAAACTGTGATATATTTCCAAGTCAAGATGATGAGTGGCTTGGAGGGGAAAATGCAGGTGATGATGTTCCCATGTGTATTAACTCAGGAAGCCTGACTAGAAAGGAACACCATTTATTATTGAACACCAAAATATATGGTATACGCAGGCTAGTCCCAGCCCAGGACAGACAATTCTGCAGACCAATCCTTGGGCCTGCTTTATATATATATATATATATTTACTTTTATATGCAGTAGGTCTGCTTTAGATATTTTCCTAATCAACCTGTTTAGTGATGTTATTACAAACCTCTGAAGATGGGACTTGAACCTTGAACCTGTGGCTCAGAGGTGGGGACACCACCACTGCATCTCAGTAACTCTTCCTGAGTGTGCTTTTTTAAAAAAATCAACTGGTTCAGAGCTGTTCGGACACATCTCTGGACAAAGTAGGCCTTGAACTTGGATCTTCTGGTCCAGAGGTAGGCACACCACCATGGTGCCATAAGAACCTACTCGGTATTGTCCAGACCTGTGACGTTTGGACATGGGCTGCTTTAGTGAATTCACTGTTGAATTGTATCCATTAAAGGCAGTTGTTGCATCTTTCATTATGCAGATTTAGTTTGTTACTAAATTGGCAAAATGGAGCTCTAATGTTAGTTATAGTAGATGGACGACCAGCTCCTCCAATAAACATTACCTCAGCAAAAATACTACAGTCAGAATATATTATGCTTCATTCATTCTCCCATCATGACTCAAAGTGAAATGGTGTATTCTTGTGAGTTATGACTCGAAAATATGATGTTATCCTTTAATTGAGCAGGAGAATCGATGTTTTGGGCATAAGCCCTTCGTCAGGAATTAGTTCCTGAATTCCTGATGAAGGGTTAATGCCCAAAATGTTAATTCTCCTGCTTCTCAGATGCTGCCTTTCTAGCACCATACTCTCGACTCTGATCTCCAGCATCTGCAGCCCTCACTTTCTCCTCGTTATCCTTTAATTGTCATATTGACCACACAGAGAAGAAATCCTAACCATATAAATTTCTAACACAGTTGCATATTCCTGCCTGTGCAATATTTGTATCTTTTTGAAAGAACTTCAGGAATTATCTGTTTGGATCGACTGCGCACATCAAGGGTTGGCAGATAATACTCTCAGACTGCAGATTGATATCTCTGTCTCCATTTAAAAATTTTCTATAAATGTATTTTAAATGAAATAAATTGATTACTGTGCTCATCTCACCATGAAGAATTTGCTACTACCAGCAACTTGCCACAACTGATTAACTTCTTGCTTCTTGCACACGATTATAATATACTTGCTTCAGAATAGCTGAATTGTTCACATCAATTGTCATCTTATAGTGTAGAAAGCTTTTCCTCATGTAACTGACAGAACTCCCTGTGCTGTCTTTACCCACTAATATTCCTCTCATTACAATTATATCTGTAAAATTAGAAGTGATTTTTACAGATAAAGCAACAACAATTGCATATTTATAATTTCTTTCGTGCCAAAACATCAAGATGCTTCTCAGAAACTGGTATCCATGAGTAAAGAAAATGTTAGGGAAACTGGCCAAAATTATTGTTGAAAAGATAAATTGAAAGGTGGCATTCAAAGTTTAGAAGATTAGGAATGCAGTTTCCTGGAGAGCTAAGACAGCTAAGATATCTGGCAAGCATAACATAATGGAGAGAGGGTGACTGCACAAGCAGTTAGACATAATAGGCTGAATGTCATAGTCTAGATTGGAAAGCAAGAGAATATTGCAAAGGTCGTGACTAAGGGTGTTCACAAAATAATTTGTAATGGGTATGACTTAGTCCAGCACAAAATATGGATTGTACAGTTTTGAATTAATTGGAACTCGGTTAAGTTTGAAGGTAATAAAGAGGACAAGGGAAACAATAGAAATGCAGTTAATCATTTTATTGATGGTGAAGTGAGATAAAAGTGGATGTCTCTGATCTAGAGTGAATTACGGTTGCAATAATGGATAAATAATAGGGTTTGTAGTTCAGCTCAAAACAGAAAGGGCACCGCACTAATCTGAATGAGAATCTATAGGGGAATGAAATGAGATGTAATGATGCATATGTTGAAAAGAGATTGAACAAATCATGTTTCTTTGATTTTCCAAATAATCAACTGGAGGAAGTTTGAGCTTGCCACGATTTAACAGCGTGAATGTTACAACATGAGACGGAGTCAAATGTGGCAGTGAAAATGCACTTTGGATTGTCATCAACATCTGATTACAAATGCACTGAACACTTGTGGATTATTGCCAATGTACAAACTGTAAATGAGGAAATAGAGGGGCTATTATTGAATTTGAGAATCCAGAGTGTTCCTGGAGGAATAGAACAGGAAGACATTACAGGAGCTGTGCTACCTACATTAGTACAGTAACCATAGATTGAAAAGTGTATTGGTACATAAAAAGCTAGATCATGAAGATGCCATGAGATTATGTGTTTGTTGCTCTGTAAGTGCAAAGAAGAAAGGAGAACCGACTATAGTTGCTGTTACAAAAAAATGTGATGATGGTATTGAGGTTGATTAATGTATGAAATAATTTCCAGGAGTCTCAAGTTCAAGTTAATGATCTTTTATTTCACCAATGCGTTGGAAGAGTATCACCCCAGAGAAGGCTCTGAAGCAGAGCACTCCCCTCATCAAGGAACCTCAGATTATTATACATTGTGCATTACATGGATAGTATATTACTCATGTTCTGGACCAGGCCAGACTTGCTCAAAATATTTTAAGAAGGTAGCTTAACTTTGTCTTATTTTAAAGGCAGGTGTAGAGTGGATATTCCAGGTATGATGCAACTGGTCAAACCACTCAGCTTTAAGCAAAACAGAATTTATTTAAACACTACAGTTGAAACATGAAACAAAGAAAACTGAATTTGGAACAGCTTAACTATTGGAAAACTTAACAGATCCGAGGCAACAATTTAACTAAGGAACTGTTCCAATCCAGTAACATCCCATAAACATAACCCTTGGCTCAAAGATAAATTGAAACACATATTCTTACAGGCAAGGGGGAACAAATTCCAAAGAAATTTCAGAGAGAAAAGCAGTCAGGAAGCTTGGAACCTTTCTCTGGAAAACAACTTGTGTCTAACACAGCTAAATACAAACTAGAAAAAAACTGGCTGGGAGAACTGGCCATGCCCCTGCCATTGTTAAACTAAACACTTCTACACCTCTGCCTTTATGATCTCTCTTGAAAAAAAAACCAAAGACAAAATAACCTTTTAAAGTGACAACACTTAAATTCTGAAATGGTCGAAAAAATCTTGTTTTTTCCAAGATGGCAGGGGTGCCTATCATTCCTGGTGTTTCAACTGCCCCTAACTTTCCCAGAATCCCCTTTCACAGTCTTGAAAACCCCATAGATTTGTCTAGTGGTACTGTAGTTGATGTGGTATTGGGGCATCAGCATTCCAACTTCAGAAAAACTCAAAGGTTATTGCTAGTTCAACCATGTTACATTTCTGCAGAATTGTGTGTGTGTGTGCCACATCAGCAAAGCTTTTGTGAATAGGAAACATTAATTATAGATAAATCTTACTAATTAAGCCACACTGTAAGGAAGTAAAAGTAAAGTTTGTGGGCGGCACGGTGGCACAGTGGTTAGCACTGCTGCCTCGCAGCGCCAGTGACCCGGGTTCAATTCCCGCCTCAGACGACTGACTGTGTGGCGTTTGCACGTTCTCCCCGTGTCTGCGTGGGTTTCCTCCCACAGTCCAAAGATGTGCACGTCAGGTGAATTGGCCATGCTAAATTGCCCGTAGTGGCTTTTCCAGCAACACATTTCCATCTCTGATCTCCAGCATCTGCAGACCTCACTTTCTAATCTAATCTAATCTAAAGTAAGTAAATTCCCTAACTCTCTTTAATGTACTTGCTTAACCCAGCTTAAGAATTTATTAATCTTCCTCAAATTAACCCATTCTATGTCCCATACTTCCCTTCACAATGACTTTGACCAAGATGAAGGACATTAGTGTTGTATACAAGAAGAAAAAACAGAAAGATTTGAAATGCAAATTGTCTGAAAGGTGAGCATAGAACTGAATGATGATAATGAGTTCAAACACCATAAAGAAAAAAATTATCCAGAAATGTTATGTTGTCATCCTGGAGCTTTTACAGGCCTCCCCACTGGTTGTAAAACTCACTAATTTACTCTCACCAGTGAATTTTAAAATAGTGCTTCCTACACTGAAGCTCAAAACCTTTAACATTAGATGAGAACAAGAGTGGACATAGTTCCAAACCCCAATGAAAATCATTTCCAATGCTTTTGCAGTTTGACAATCACTTATTTACTCCATTTCTTTGATTCCAACCACTCTTCAATCCATGCTGCTACACTTCCAATGCCATACGCTAAGCAATATTCTGAACCAGATTTTTTGGCCCATCTCCTGAACACCTTCTTGAAACTGGTATAATGGATACTACTGTTCCTTTAACTATCGTATTGGTTAGTTTTTCAATATGTTCTGCAATATTAACCCATCATAAGTCCACAGCAGCTTCATGTGGCTATTATCACAATGTTGGTCTATTTACAAGATTACTATGCCGTTGAGTTTTTTCCCCAGCAAGCGGGTAATTGGCCAGGCTCCAAGTAGACTGGGTTTGAAAGGTTTATTGGGACCCTTCTTGTTTAGCCCTAACAGATAATGCCTCTGGCCTAAGGCTATCATGTCTTAAAAAAGGGGTATAACCAAAGGGCAGTAGCTAGTGAGCTGTGTAACTGGCCTTCATTTAGTTTAGAGTTTTTGATTCAGCTCGGCAGCAGTGTGTATGAAGAAAGGCTGCTAGGGCATGTCCAGCCTGGTACTCTCTCTCTCTCTCTCTCTCTCTCTCTCTGTAACTTAAAACCTGCATGTCTTTGTTTCATTTTTACTCTTTGTGCTAAGGGATGTGTTTGTTGGGACTGTTGCAAGTATTTTCAGAAGAGCATTAAGTTGGGATAGTCTGTCGGGTCTTTGTATAGGATAAGTTATCCGGTATTCTATTTTCTGTTCATTGTGTTTCATTCCGTAATTTTGTAAATAACTTGTTCTTTTTAAAACTTGGCAGTTGGATCAGCTAATTCACTCCGGGAATATCCACCTAAACCAAATAGCTAAGTTACGGTCTGGGCCTGATCAATAACACTATGCATTCCTAATTGTTCACACTAAGGGCCTGATTTTGGTTGCTGTGGTGGATATCTTGAGTTGGGTAAAGAAAAACATCTGAAGCTTGGTGAAACATGTATGATTTAGGGAGACTTTGAAAGGTAGGAGAAAGTTATAGGTTGGAGGGAGGTGCACAGGGTAGGCCTGAGATACCTGAAAATTGTGGAGTGGAAGGAAAATGGATTGCACTAAAGACTCAAACTAAGTAACCAAAGGGTTTAGAAATCAAGGCTGCAGAGGTTGGGACAGGGTTAAAAGCAGAAAGTGCTGGAGAAACTCAGCAGGTCTGGTAACATCTGTGGAGAGAGAAACAGAGTTAACATTTCAAATCCAGTATTAGTTTTCTTCCGGAATTTATAGGAAGTGTCATATTGGACTTGAGATGTTAATTCTGTTTTTCTCTCTCCACAGATGCTGGCAGATCTGTCGAGTTTGTTCAGCATTTTCTATTTATGTTTCAGGTTTCTAGCATTCATGATATTTTGCTTTTGTATGGGGGTGAAATTAAGGCAGATGCAAATGGATCTGTGGTTGATGATGGAGACTTTAACCTGAATATATTTGGGGATAGAAAATCATTGTAGGTCAGTAGGAATAAGTAAATGACACTTTTAAGAGCAACAAATAAACAGCAATTTAATATTTTAGAAGAATGATGCTTGACAAAAAAGGGATTTCTATTTGTATATTTGACTTCTTTAATATTTCTGTTCCTTAAAATGAATGACGGAAAAAGTTCCAGGTCGACCATAAACATAAACCGCAAACCCAGGCCACAGCAACTTCATGAAGTGTACTGCAGCTGCTTCCTCAATATTTATTCAATCATGTAGGGCTGAAGATATCTTTATTGGATGCTGCAAAAATGCATGCTCCTTTGCCAAGTATGAAAATGTGGCTCTGTGCATCACTTCAGGACTGCAATGTGCTTAAATTTAGAAGTTAGAATTCAGGTCTAATCAGGAATTGTTTTTAAATAATTCATAACTGGTCTTTTCCAGGAGATATTTTTTCCATATTTGAATTATCCCATGATATGTTTCCTTTTTATTTAATGTATAGATTTGAAGATAAAAATTATGAATCAAAGTATTAATGTGATTATCAAAACATAAATAGAGTGCAAGTAGTAACTTTATTAAAAATACAGTGCATGATTATTTTAAAAGATTGTTTCACAATATGATGTCTCCCCATTTCTTAATATTGTTACTTTATTTGTCTTCATTCAGCCAAAATTAAGTATTTAAATAGCAAAGATTCTGGAATCTACGATTTGATTGAGCACCCTATTTACCTTACAGCATTGACGCCAGTGGTAAGAATACAGCACAATCTGGTGTCTGTGCCAATCCAAGCCTCATTGCAAGTTAATTACACTGGCCTTTGAAGGCAAAATGCCAATAATCATAAAAGTGAAAAAAAACTACCACCAGCTTTGCACCAAGTTTTTTGACTCTGGTTGTGAAAAGGGCAAACTCTCCACTGGCTCATATCGCTGTTAGCCATGAGCAGTTGGTAGCATCTGAGTCAGAAGTTAGGAGCTCAATTCCCATTCTGGGGTCTTGAGAACAACTCCACAATGAAAATTCAATTCTGTGCCAAGTGAGTGTTGCATTTTTGGAGACTCTGACTTCCAGAAGAGGTCTTACATTAAAGTCTTGATGGTGGCTTTAAAGGATGATTGCATGTCAATACTTTAAAATAAGAGTAAAGGTGTTATGCATGGAAGCATCTTGGGATGTGGGACACTATATCTTTATTAACTGTTAGTGCCCTGAGGTTGTGCAGAATGGTATATAAGTACCTATCTTTTTTGTTTTTTTATATAAATTGGTAATTTTTAAAATGTTACAGATCTATGTGAACTTCTTTCTGACACACTGAAAAGATTGTGGCCAAAACAAAGGTCACAAATATATATTAATCTTGCATTTATCTGTATGGTTGCAGTCAGATTTCTCCCTCTGAAAAAACTAGGTGAATGCAAATCAGTTGTGCTTACACTAATGTATTAAAAATGCTTATTAACAACAATTAAAAACCAATGTGGCTGCCATATTTTTATCTTGTGCTTACTGAAATATAATTATTGAAAGATAAAAGAAAATCAGCAAACAGAATTTTTTTTCAGATTGTTAATAGACAGGGCTAAATAATTCAAACATGCGGCAGTTTGTTGATATGACTACAGTATAGAAGTTATCATAAATAACATATAACCAAGCTTGTTATTAACTCAGTTACATTCTGTAATTCTAAGTGAGACCAGGTATTTAATTGGAGGTATCAGATGAATATCTATCCATCTATGTGGCATAGTCATTACCTAAAGTGCTTAGTAAAACTTTATTGTTTTGTTTTCAAACACAGGATGCAATGAGAAATTACACTGAATTGCATCCTTACATCACTTGAGCGCAATGCCAAAAATGATATCCAGCTCTTGGCTCCTGTCCCTTCCTGAATAAAACTTGCCAAACATTTTTCATTGCTATCTTCAGTTCTCCCTCGCCATCTGCATAAGTCACAGTGTGAGACAGTTTGTCAAAACAGGGAAGCGAAAAAAATATAGTGCCCATTAACCTATTTGTGGAAGTCATACTTTTGTATTTGTATTAGACTTGGATAAGAAAAGATTTACAAACACACTTTTTCCAACACATGGGCATGCTGTCCAGACATGATAAATTATAACTAGTCTCCTCAGACAAACAAATGCCATAGAAGCTTGCATGGGCATGAATCAAATATATTGGGGTCCTATGTGTATAGGAAATGTCTATTTTGCAGCCAAACATTGGAGTTCAGGGCACACTAATAAGAATCTTGTGACACAATTAAGCCTCCTGCAACATCTTATTATTTGGTTTCTCGGGAGTTCATAAGCCTACAATTAATATATGTAGATAAACATATCAAATAGAATGAAACATAATAAAAATACAGTTTTCAACCTTCCTTCGATACCAATGAAGCACTTTTTGAAGAGAAACTGGTTCAATTAGGCTGAAAATATCTGCTAATTCAATGAATGATGTATTGATTTTCCTAAATGTTTTTCAAAGCAGTCTTTGGATGGTTGTGTGTTTTCACATAAGAGAGATTTTCTTATCAGTTCTCAGTCCCAGAAAAAGAAGTGCTTAGCCACCAATGCCATTGACTACCCAGATGAATGCATGATGCCATAGAGCAACAGTGCCAGGATCAGTGGAAAGTTTAGCCTCTCCAGTTGGATTGACACAATCAGCACAGTTGCTGAGTCCAACATAATTCATTTTGGTGACTCATCTTAGATTTTTAAGGATTGTCATGTCAGTGATATAGTCACCTCCACAACAGTGTCAGCTTCTCTAAATATTAAATTATTGACAATGGGATATTTTTATTCCGTTGCTGGTGTATTAAAATAGTATTAAATGGCACAGAAAAGAATTTACATAATGTCTCCAACATGTTTACTCGACAATTTTAAAATTTGTAGGCAGTGATTTTATTTTGATTCTTAGATTTGGACTGTTCAATTAAGTTAAACATAGAGTACACAAGCACGATGCTGAAATTATTGTGCTACATTTTTGTTGATGTTTCACTTTGTACTCTGTTGACAATATTGTGTTAAAATTAGTTCATAGATATAATTTGTTGAATTGTAATGCTTGTATATTATCTATTGAATAGCTGATGCAAATTAATCACCTTTCTAAAAGATCACACTACTTATGAAAACGCTATGAAATACAACTAAGATTGCTCAGATTCATTCTTTAGACACTGATACTTTTATGTGACAAATTAATACTTCAGTTAATACATTAGCACTTTCACTGTATCGCAGTAGGGGGAGATGCTTTCTTGTGATCAATGCATATCAAAACTGTAAACCATTTAAGAGGAATAATGGTCCACATTGAAAATTGTTCCCCATTGTCTTTTTAAATATCTGCATTATTATTTTTACTTTCACGAAAATTAATTCAGGTTCCATGCGCAGCACTGTGATTATTAATGCACAACTAACCTGCTCCAAGCATTAGTACATTTTTGTGCATTGCTGGCAGAAGAAAGCAAAGAAACATTAACAGCAAAATGTAGAGACCTGATGCCTTATCATCATCAAGATCATGTTTTTTTTGTATCACTACAAGTTACGCTGCAGAAATTCACCAAAACTCCTTAGAAAGCATCTTCAAAACCCACAATGACTTCCAAAAAGAAGGACAAGGAAAGCAGATATATAGCAACAGCACGATCTACAGCTCAAAAGCCAACCCACTCACAATCCTGATTTCAAAATATATTGCTGTTTCTTCAGTATTGCTGGGCCAAAATCCTGGAACTCATTCCCTAGCAGCATTGTCAACCTACTTACATCAGACAGACTGCATAGTTTAAGTAGGCAGCTTACCACCACCATCTCAAAGGTGACAAGGGGTCAGCAATAAATGCTGGACCAGTCAGTGATACTCACATTCTGAGAATAAATGAAAAGAAGCTCCTGACATTCTAACAGCCTTAGTTCAAACAAGAACAAAAGTGATGAACTCCAAGTGAAAGTGATTGTCCTTGGCATCAAAGGTATATTTGAGCAAGTTTGGCATCAAATGAGCCCTAGCAAAATGGGAATTGGGGTGAAACTCTCCTCTGGTTGGAATCATACCTAACACAAAGGAAGTTGCTGTAATTGTTTGAGGTCAGTCATCACAACTGCAGGACAGCTCTGCAGGAGTTCGTCAGACTAGCATCCGAGGTCCAACCATTTTCGCCTGCTGCATCAAAGACTTTCCTTCCCTTATAAGGTCAGAAGTGGGGATATTCACTAACAATTATGCAATTATTTAGTATAATTCATGACTCATCAGATACAGACTCAGACCATGTCCATGTACAGCAATTTCTGGGCAATGTCCATACTTTGCTGACAAGTGGTGAATAGCATTTGTACCACATAATTTCAGGTAATGATCATCTCAAACAAGGGAGAATTGAACTGTCACCCCTTTACATTCAGTATCAAACCATTGCTAAATCTTCTGCTATCTACATCCAGAGGGGGAGTTACCATTCATCAGGAACTGAAGAGTAGGTGAGAGTTTCAAAATCCTGCAGCAAGTAACTCATCTCCTGATTTCCAAAGTCTGTCCACCATCTACAAGGCACAAGTCAATGGAGCTCCAATAACATTCAAGAAGTTTGATATCTTTCAAAAGAATGTAGATTTCTTGATAGGAACCAATCCTCAAGCATGCATTCCCTCCATCACAATATACAGTGTGTACAATTTGCAAGAAGCACTCTACCTTCCAAACACGTATTTACAACTTTCTAGAAGGACAAGGACATCAGATACATGGGAACAGCACTATCCATAAGTTCCCCCTCTACTCTAAGCCTCTACTCCATCCTGACTTGGAAATATAATGTTGTTCCTCCACTGCCACAATGTCAAATTCCTGGAAATCCATTGCTAACTGTACCTAACGGTACCTCTACAGAATGAATTGCAGAGAATCAAGAAAGCAGCTGACCAGCATCATGGAGTCAGAGTTTTTACAACATGGAAAGAGACTCTTCATTGCCTCATGACTGCAAGGGACATATTCTCAAAGGCAGCCGGCATTAAACAATAAATGCTGGCCCAGCCAGTGATGCCCACATCCCTGAATCAATAAAAAATAAGCTGATGCTGCAACCAGCTAAAGAAATCAAGGTATATGCAAGTATAACAATTCCTCATTCCTATACTTCCCAAATTCCCTTCTCTGTTCTTTGTGACAAATATTATCTGGATAATATTTGAAGGATCATTTTAGCCCATTCAACAGCTTTGTTAACATCTTAGTTTTCAAACACATCACCTGTAGAATATAAAAATAACCAGCACAGTGAACAGAAAAAGCACCAGTAAGAATAATATCATTGTGTTCATCACACCAGTAGCTGTCAGGATCCATCTGAACAGGACTCCCACAGTTCTCAATTTCAGCAGAGTGATAGTTAATGTCCGCAACAATCACCTGATTCAACACTGGAGCCAACAAAATCATTTACTTCATTTCCATTTTTCCTTTTTCTAAATAGAAGCATGATTGGGAGCTGAGTAGGGCTGCTGCGGTCTCATATTCACAGGACAGCCTTTTACATTTTAGTGATCTGCACTCGTATTGAGATGATAGAATGGTAAACTACCACTCCACAATTAAAAGAGATTGATGAGAATAAATGATTCAACTGCCAAGTGTACATATGTCTGAATCTGATCATTAGTAACAATAAGGCATTTACAAGCAACAAATTATGTACACATAATTTCCAATACCTCATATTCATAATTACAGATTCATTTCACCTTTACACTTTAACATAGCATGAGCCAGACCTGTGCATACTTGGATGTTAAATTACCATTGCCCTGATGGATATTAGCATGTATGTTTGCTATCAAACTTCTGCCAATACTTGCAGATGAATTACCGTTAAGTTTAGTGAACCTGTGCCAACCACAATTAATTCTGAGATAATATCAAACAACTCTCTACAATGGAGGCAAATTTCAAACTCAAAAGCTGATACTTGATGAATTTACACACAGTTCCTTGTGGAAACTGTTAGGTTCTTTACAGACTAAAAGAAAACAAACTCAGATGTATCATTCAATGTCAGTTTGTGTCACAGTTTTTCACATATTTCAAGTAAAGCTAAAGAACAGAAACACTGAAACAACTCTGTCACACAGTGCAACACAAACACCTCAGACCTTCTGTATCAGCAGTTACTGCCCCCATGTAATTTTCACTGACTGCACAATATTGCACATTTTCAGCTTGGAATCCTAATCCCTGTTACAACAGCAATAGTTCAACTCAGATGCAATCGACTGTAGGCACAATGAGTACTTGATCTCCAGCCAACAACACTCACCCTGTACAGCTACTGGCATGTCCCACATATGCCAATACATGCCTGTTATATTGGAAATGACTACTGTGCAGGGACCTCAAAGGTCTTCATAGTGAATTAAAAAATCCAAGGGAACATTGCTTGTCAAGTTCCCAGGCAATTACATATTTTCTACTCAACCTGTTCAAGGATGTAATTACACACCTCTAGAATATAGAACATAGAACATTACAACACAGTACAGGCCCTTCAGCCCTCGATATTGTGCCGATGTGTGGAACCAATCTGAAGCCTATCTATCCCACACTATTCCATTTTCATCCATATGTTTATCCAATGACCATTTAAATTCCCTTAAAATCCGCGAGGCTATTACTGTTGCATGCAGTGTGTTCCATGCCCCGACTACTCTCTGAGTAAAAAGCCTACCTCTGACATCTGCCCTATATCTATCACCCCTCAATTTAAAGCTATGTACCCTCATGCAAGTCACCATCATCTGAGGAAAATAGCTCTCATTGTCCACCAAATCTAACCCTCTGATTATCTTATATGTCTCAATTAACTCGCCTCTCAACCTTCTTCTCTCCAACAAAAACAGCCTCAAGTCCCTCAGCTTTTCGTCATAAGAGCTTCCCCCGCTATCAGGCAGCATCCTAATAAATTGCCTCTGAAGCCTTTCCAAAGCTTCCATATCCTTCATACAATGCAGTGATCAGAACTGTATGCAATATTCTAGGTACGGCCGCTCCAGAGTTTTGTACAGCTGCAACATGACCTCATGTTTCCAAAACTCAATCCCTCTACCAACAAAAGCTAATACAGCTATGCCTTCTTAACAACCATATCGACCTGGATAGCAACTTTCAGGGATCTATGTACTTGGACACTGAGATCTCTCTGCTCATTTACACTGCCAAGAAACTTACCATTAGCCCAGTACTCTTTATTCCTGTTGCTCCTTCCAAAGTGAATCACCTTAGACTTTTCCACTCCATTTCCCACCTCTCTCTGTAGCTCATCTATGTCCCTTTGTAACCTGCAAATTCCTTCTGCACTATCCACAACTATACCGACCTTTGGGTTATCTGCATATGTACTAACCCTCCACGCCCTCATTCCACTTACTTATAAAAATGACAAACAGCAATGGACCCAGAACAAATTCTTGTGGAACACCACTAGTAACTAAACTCCAGGTTGAATATTTCCCATCAGCCACTCCTCTCTGTCTTCTTTCAACGAGATAATCTTTGATCCAAACCACTAAACCACCGTCACTCCCATGTCTCCATACATTTTTGCAATAACTTACTATGAGGAACCTTACCAAACGCCTTACTGAAATCCATAAACACCACATCAACCATTTTACCCTGATCCACCTGTTTGGTCATCATCTCAAAGAACTCATTAAGGTTTGTGAGGCACGATCTACCCTTCACAAAACCATGTTGACTATACCAAAACAACTTATTTCTTTCTAAATTATTATAAATCCTATCTCTTATAACCTTTTCCAACACTTTACCCACAACCAACGCAAGGCTCACTGGTCTATAATTATTAGGGTTGTCTCTACTCCCCTTCTTGAACACGGGGACAACATTCGCTATCCTCCAGTCTTCTGGCACTGTTCCTATAGACAACGACGACATAAAGATCAAAGCCAAATGCTCTGCAATCTTCTCCCTGGCTTCCCAGAGAATCCTAGAATAAATCCTATCCAGCCCAGGGGCTTATCTATTTTCACACTTCCCAGAATTGCTAGCACTTCATCCTTGGGAACCTCAATGCCATCTAGTGTAATAGCCTATATCTCAGTAGTCTCCTCAACAACACTGTCTTTTTCCAGTGTGAATACTGATGAAAAATATTCATTTTGTGCTTCCCCTAACTCCTTGGACTCCATGCACAACTTCCCACTCCTGTCCTGATTGGCTTTAATCTTTCTCTAGTCATTCTTTTATTCTTGATATATCTATTGGAAGCCTTAAGGTTTTCCTTTCGTACTATCTGCCAATGACTTCTCATGTCCCCTCCTAGCTCTTCTTAGTTCTTTCTTTAGGTCTTTCCCGGTTAGCTTGTAACTCTCAAGCGCCCGAAGTGAGACTTCACGTCTCATTCTAACATAAGACTTCTTTCTCTTGACAAAAGATTCTACTTCTTTAGTAAACCATGGCTCCCTTGGTCAACCACTTCCTCCCTGTCTGACAGATACATGTTTATCAAGGACATAACGTAGCTGTTCCTTGAATAAGCTCCACATTTCAATTGTGCCCAACCTCTGCAGTCTCCTTCCCCATCCTAAACATCTTAAATCTTGCCTAATCGCATCATAATTGCTTTTCCCCTAGCTATAACTCTTGCCCTGTGGTATATACCTATCCCCTTCCATCGCTAAAGTAAACTTAAATGAATTGTGGTCACTACCACCAAAGTTCTCACCTACCTCCAACTGTAACACCTGGCCAGGTTCATTATCCAGTACCAAATCCAATGTGGGCTTGCCCCTTATTGGCCTGTCCAATGTGTGTCAGGAAATTCTTCTGCACACATTGGACAAAAGCTGACCCATCTAACATCCTTGAACTATAGTATTCCCAATCAATACTTGGAAAGTTAAAGACCCCCATAACAACTCACCTGTTACTCTCGCTTCTATCCAGAATTATCTTTGCTGTTCTTTCCTCTATATCTCTGGAACTATTTGGAGGCCTGTAGAGAACTCCCAACAGGGCGACCTCTCCTTTCCTGTTTCTAACCTCAGGGCATACTACCACAGTAGATGAGTCCTCAAAAATCCTTTCTGTCACCATAATATTGTCCTTGACTAACAATGCCTCACCTCCTCCTCTTAGTGAAACATTTAAACCCTAGAACCTGCAACAACCATTCCTGTCCCTGCTCTATCCATGTCTCTGAAATGGCCACAACACCGAAGTCCCAGCTACCAACCCATGCTGCAAGTTCACCCACCTTATTCTGGATGCTCTTGGCGTTGAAGTAGACACACTTCAAACCACTCTTGTGATCTTGAAACCTTATTTCTGACCTCATTACTCTCAATCTCGTGTACATTGGAACTACAATTGAGGTTCCCATACCCTGCTGAATGAGTTTAAATTCTCCCAAAGAGCATTAGCAAATGTCACCCCCCAGGATATTGCTATCCCTTTGGTTCAGGTGTAGACCATCCTGTTTGTAGAGGTCCCAACTACCCCAGAATAAGCTCCAATTATCCAGGTATCCAAAACACTCTCACCTGCCCCATCTCTGTAACCATATATTCAACTCCTCTCTCTCCCTATTCCTTGCCTCGCTAGCACATGGCACAGATAATAAACCAAAGATAGTACCTCTGTTTGTTCTAGCACTAAGCTTCCACCCTTGCTCCCTGAATTTCTGCCTTAAATCCTCATCTCTTTTCCTACCTATGCCATTAGTGCCTAAGTGGACCACGACTTGGGGCTGCTTCCACTCCCACTTAGGGGTCCCAAAAACACAATCCAAGACAGCATAAACCTTGGCATCTGGGAGGCAACACATCAACCATGTGTCTCTCTTGTTCCCACAGAATCTCCTATCTATTCCCCTAATTATGGAGTCCCCAGTGACTCTCACTTCCCTTCTGAGCAACAGGGACAGTCTCTGTACCAGAGATCTGTATCCCATCGCTTACCCCGGTAAGTTGTCTACCCCCTACAACAGTATCCAAAACGGTATACTTGTTATTGAGGGGAATGTCCAAAGGGGATCACTGCATTGCCAGCTGGTTCCCTTTCTGTCCCTTGACTGTAACCCATCTACCTTTTTCTTGTACCTGAACAGTTGGGACTTGAACTCAGACCTCTTAATTCAGAAGTATGGGCACTACCACTGCACTGCAAGACCCTCAAAGTTTAAGTTGCCATTGTCCTATTATCTCATTAAGGAGAGATGACTGATGGTCGTTTAGCCTGAGGTTCACCATGCTTCAGGTAAGGGGAAAGATTGAGAAAGAGAGCCCTTCATAGTAACCTCAGCTGGTATGGGAATCAAACCCACAATGTTGGTAGCACTCTACATTGCAAACCAGCCAATTGATCTAACCAACCTCCAGACTCTTACCAAATTACACAGAGTTAGTATATTACCATCATGTGTTCCCTAGTTCCTCTTGGCTTCAGGTATTTCTGCCAGACTCTACTACATAATAACAACTTATATCTTCGTTTCTCTTTCTTCAGGTGGTTTTCAGATTACATTAAAACAATACAGCTGAAGGGACAGAGAGCTCTCACATGAAATAAAACTTTCAAGGTTATAAGAAAAAGAAAGAAAGTGAGCTTGGAATGATGAGTGGTCCTAACATCGTTAATTTAAAATGAAATCCAATGCTTTCCTCAATCTGAATTGGAATAAACATATTTGACAATGGCATTCATATTTGCATAATTACATGCAGCCTAAAAATATTAACTCCTCAATGGAAAATAATTGCATCTTCTACCTTTTGAGTGGCATTATCTGATCCAGAACATTAGGTGCATTCACCTCTTTCAAATGAGTTCCAAAACCAAAAACATGACTCACATTTCTTAAAAATAACAAATAATTACAAATATGAACAATTTCAAAGAGTACAAACTTGTCCAACATCAAAGTCAGGACAGCAATGAGTTCACTTTGCTAATACCTACCTCTGAAGTGAACTTCTGAATTCCTTGTTCATCAGTTGAGTTTCATATCCAAGATTATTCCTCTGGGAAATTGTATTATGCAAAGACCAGTTTCAATGCCCTAATTACTGACTTCACTATGGGTTGTATGAAGTCTTTGGGTCTTAAATAATAATCTACTCGGATTAAGTACATTTTTCCTTTGAAATCAAATAAATCTGTTGATAGTCTCTCCATTTGCCTTTCTGGAAATTTTGAGGACATTAATTGACACTTGATTATTGATGACACGTGTGGGACAAGAAGACAAAAGTATTTATTTATTTTGAAATGCTTGGCCAAGATGCAGATGTTGTCCTGCATTTTAGGTTTCCTAAACGACTCCATAGAATCTTTGCAGAATCTCTTAACTTCATTGACTGGTACAACCATTCTATGATCAGAGACCAGAAAATCTTCCATTTATTGTTACATGTTGCTTTTGTTTGCAATTTAAAAAAAAATACTTGATCCACTGGACAGTATTGTGATCATCCTTCCAATTCAAATTGCCACAGATGTTTTACTCCAGCTCGTCTTTGAGATTATTGTCCTTTGTTTCAAATGATCTCTGCAAATACTTTCTCCCAAAATGCTGGATCTGACACTTTTCCAAACTGAGCTTCATCTGCCACCTCTCGATCTACTTCAACAATTTGGCAATGTCCTTTTGAAATTCAATACCATCCTCCCCACAGTTTACAATGCTTCCAAATTTTATTTCATCTGTAAACATTGAAATTACTCCCTATACTCTGAGATATAGATCATTAGTGTAAATGATTATTAATGGTTAAGTACTAATGACTTATGGTCCATTTTGACCTGGGATCTCAATCCTATGAGATTGCCTGCAAATCTTTAATGCTGATGCTCCCTTTTCTATTGTTGCACATATGTATTGTTTCCATTAAGGCTGTCAACATGAAATATTTGGGCTTTTTTGTTTTATCATTCCCCACCTGAATGAGGATGGTTCATTTTACAATGAATGATGAATTCAAGGCTACAATGGTACATTAGCCTAGGTTACAGTGAGGTAACATATCTGTAGCTTCTCCTTAATTTCTTTTACCATGCCTCAGAAGTGCTGCACATCATTTGCGTATGCCAGCTCTGGAAATTTACTCATGTCCTTGGATTCACATTGACATTTTTTTATAGATTTTATGATTGTTGTTCTTGTGAGTTGCTATTTCTTAGAAAATGGAACTGCATTTGTATTGCCCTTAAGAATTCTGCCATTGTATGTTCACCTTCCTTTCTGTATGACCATGCACTAGGATATGGCAAACGGTCCTTTGTTTTTGTTCAGAATTCTTGATATGGCTGTCTGCAATATAAGCAGTGAAGACAAAATTCTGAAGGGAGGATGAATTAAAATATACCATCCAAATGGTATGATGAATATAATCAGCAATAGTCCGGGTCTATCTTACAGAATCTGTGGCTTGCTTTTAATTTAGTAAAGATCTTCTTTCTTGCTAATTAGGCCAAACTGTCATTGACTGATGAAATTGGAAAGATTCCTCTTTGTACTAATTTATTTAACTGAGTGGGATCTATGTACAGTCGGAGACATCGATTTGATTTTGGAAAGTTACTAGCTCTGAGCACCATTTTGTCAGTTCTGTCAATGGTGATATGACATTGACTTCATCATACTGTCGAACTGAATTTCACCTTTCCTATTAGAGGATGAGGAATTTTTCTTGGCGTATAGATGGAGATTGATATATCATCTTCTTGCCACAAAGTGTGGCTCCTGTTTTAATTCACCCAAGTCTCTGCATAATAGTGGAATTGATGTCAAAATTCTCTTCCACTCTCAATTAGGAGAATTGTATACACAGTGTTTAAGAGACTTAGATGAGCCCAGGTATATCTAGCTAACAGTGAAATGTTCTGATTCTTCAGTATGCAGAGAATCTTACTGACTTCCATCAGTATTTACTGTGGAAAAGGACATGGAAGATATGGAATGTAGGGAAATAGATGGTGACATCTTGACAAATGTCCATATTACAGAGGAGGATGTCTTGAAAAGCATAAAAGTGGATAAATCCTCAGGAACTGATCAAGTGTACCCTCGAACTCTGTGGGAAGCAAGGGAAGTGATTGCTGGGCCTCTTACTGAGATATTTGTATCATCGATAGTCACAGGTGAGGTGCCGGAAGACTGGAGGTTAGCTAATGTGGTGCCACTGTTTAAGAAAGGTGGTAAGGACAAGCCAGGGAAATATAGACCAGTGAGTCTGACGTTGGTGGTGGGCAAGTTGTTGGAGGGAATCCTGAGGAACAGGATGTACATGTATTTGGAAAGGCAAGGACTGATTAGGGATAGTCAACATGGCTTTGTGCATGGGAAATCATGTCTCACAAACTTAATTGAATTTTTTGAATGAGTAACAAAGAGGATTTATGAGGGCAGAGGGGGTGGGGTTGCCTTGTTAGTTAAGAACAAAATTAAATCTATGGTATTGAATGACATAGCGTCGGATGATGTGGAGTCTGTGTGGGTGGAATTGAGGAACCACAAAGGCAAAAAAAACATAATTGGAGTTGTGTATAGACCTCCTAACAGTGGTCAGGACCAGGGACGCAACATGTACCGGGAAATAGAGAAGGCATGTCAGAAAGGCAAGGTTACATTGATCATGGGAGACTTCAATATGCAGGTGGACTGGGTAAATAATGTTGCTAGTGGATCTAAAGAAAGGGAATTCATGGAATGCTTACAGGATGGATTTTTGGAACAGCTTGTCATGGAGCCCACAAGAGAGCAGGCTATTCTGGACCCAGTGCTTTGCAATGAACCAGACTCTATAAAAGATCTTAAAGTAAGGGAACCCTTAGGAAGTAGCGACCATAATATGATAGAGTTCAGTCTGGAGTTTGAAAGGGAGAAGGCAAAATCGGATGTAATGGTGTTAAGGTTGAATAAAGGTAATTATGAGGGCATGAGAGAGGAACTGACTAAAATAGACTGGAAGCAGAGGCTAACCGGGAAGACAGTAGAGCAAAAATGGCAGGAGTTTATAGGTATAATTGAGGACACTGTACAGAGGATCACTCCCAAGAAAAGAAAGATTAACCGGGGAGGGATTAGACAACCTTGGCTGACAAAGGAAGTCAGGAAATGTATTAAAGAAAAAGAGAGATCCTATAAAGTGGCTAAGAACAGTGGGAAAGCAGAAGATTGG
>NC_057729.1:38159264-38201291 GCF_004010195.1 Chiloscyllium plagiosum | reverse complement strand
TTCACAGTGGGAGACATGAGTAATATCCCAAAAATTAAAGGGTGTCACGGGGGCTGAGTTGAGTATGGTTGCCATTACGAAAGAGATAGTGCTAGAAAAGTTAAAAAGTCTTAAAATTGATAAATCTCCTGGCCCCGATGGGATACACCCTAGAGTTCTGAGAGAGGTGGCTGAGGAAATAGCAGAGGCATTGGTTGAGATCTTTCAAGAGTCACTGGAGTCAGGAAAGGTCCCTGATGATTGGAAGATGGCTGTTGTAACCCCGTTGTTCAAGAAAGGATCAAGGCAAAAGATGGAAAATTATAGGCCAATCAGCTTGACCTCGGTTGTTGGTAAAATTCTAGAATCCATCATTAAGGATGAGGTTTCTAAATTCTTGGAAGAGCAGAGTCTGATTAGAACAAGTCAACATGGATTTAGTAAAGGGAGGTCATGCCTGACAAACCTGTTGGAATTTTTTGAAGAGGTGACAAGTAGGTTAGACCAGGGAAACCCAGTGGATGTGGTCTATCTAGACTTTCAAAAGGCCTTTGATAAGGTGCCACACGGGAGGCTGCTGAGCAAGGTGAGGGCCCATGGTGTTCGAGGTGGGCTGCTGGGATGGATTGAGGATTGGCTGTCTAACAGAAGGCAGAGAGTTGGGATAAAAGGTTTTTTTTCAGAATGGCAGCCGGTGACGAGCGGTGTCCTGCAGGGTTCGGTGCTGGGGCCACAGCTGTTCGCATTATATATTAACGATTTGGATGAGGGAACCGGGGGCATTCTAGCGAATTTTGCCGATGATACGAAGTTAGGTGGACAGGCAGGTGGTACTGAGGAAGTGGGGAGGCTACAGAAGGATCTAGACCGGTTGGGAGAGTGGTCCAGGAAATGGCTGATGGAATTTGAGCAAGTGCGAGGTCTTGCACTTTGGCAAAAAGAATAAAAGCATAGGCTACTTTCTAAATGGTGAGGAAATTAATAAAGCCAAAGCACAAAGGGATCTGGGAGTGCTAGTCGAGGATTCTCTAAAGGTAAACATGCAGGTTGAGTCCGTGATTAAGAAAGCGAATGCAATGTTGTCTCTTATCTCAAGAGGGTTGGAATATAAAAGCAGAGATGTACTACTAAGACTTTATAAAGCTCTGGTTAGGCGCCATTTGGAGTACTGTGTCCAGTTTTGGTCCCCACACCTCAGGAAGGACATACTGGCACTGGAACGTGTCCAGCGGAGATTCACACGGATGATCCCTGGAATGACAGGTCTAACATATGTGGAACGGCTGAGGATACTGGGATTGTATTCGTTGGAGTTTAGAAGATTTAGGGGAGACTTAATAGAGACGTACAAAATAATACATGGCTTGGAAAAGGTGGATGCTCGGAAATTGTTTCCGTTAGACGAGGAGACTAGGACCTGTGGACACAGCCTTAGAATTAGAGGGGGTCATTTCAGAACAGAAATGCGGAGACATTTCTTCAGCCAGAGAGTGGTGGGCCTGTGGAATTCATTGCCACGGAGTGCAGTGGAAGCCGGGACGCTAAATGTCTTCAAGGCCGAGATTGATAGATTCTTGTTGTCTCGAGGAATTAAGGGCTACGGGGAGAACGCTGGTAAGTGGAGCTGAAATGCGCATCAGCCATGATTGAATGGCGGAGTGGACTTGATGGGCCGAATGGCCTTACTTCCACTCCTATGTCTTATGGTCTTATGGTCTTATGGCAGAGCGGTGCACGTGATCTATATGACTTCATAAGGTGTTCAACAAGGTTTCCCATGGGAGACTGTTGAGCAAGGGGAGATCTCATGGAATACAGGGAGAACTAGCCATTTGGATACAGAACTGGCTCAAAGGTAGAAGACAAAGGGTGGTGGTGGAGGGTTGTTTTTCAGACTGGAGGCCTGTAACCAGTGGAGTGCCACAAGGATCGGCGCTGGGTGCACTACTTTTTGTCATTTATATAAATGATTTGGATGTAAGCATAAGAGGTAGTAAGTTTGCAGATGACACCAGAATTGGAGGTGTAGTGGACAACGAAGAAGGTTACCACAGAATCTTGATCAGATGGGCCAATCGTCTGAGAAATGGGGACAGATGGAGTTTAATTTAGATAAATGTGAGGTGCTGCATTTTGGGAAAGCAAATCTTAGCAGGACTTATACACTTAATGGTGAGGTCCTAGGGAGTGTTGCTGAATAAAGCGACCTTGGAGTGCAGGTTCATAGCTCCTTGAAAGTAGAGTCACAGATAGATAGGATAGTGAAGAAGGTGTTTGGTATGCTTTCCTTTATTGGTCGGAGTATTGAGTACAGGAGTTGGGAGGTCATGTTGTGGCTTTACAGGACACTGGTTAGGCCACTGTTGAATGCAATTCTGGTTTACGTCCTATTGGAAAGATGTTTGTGAAACTTGAAAGGGTTCAGAAAAGATTTACAAAGATGTTGCCGGAGTTGGAGAATTTGAGCGAAAGGCAGAGGTTGAATAGGCTAGAGCTGTTTTCCCTGGAGCATTGGAGGCTGAGGGGTGACCTCATAGAGGTTTATAAGATCATGAGGGGGATGGATAGGATAAATAGACAAAGTCTTTTTCCCTGGGGTGGGGGAGTCCAGAACTAGACGGCATAGGTTTAGGGTGAGAGGGGAAAGATATGGGGCAACCTTTTCATGCAGAGGGTGGTACATTTATGGAATGAGCTATGAGAGGATGTGGTGCAGGCTAATACAATTGTAACATTTAAAAGGCATCTGGATAGGTTTCTGAATAGGAAGGGTTTGGAGGGATATGGGCTAGGTGCTGGCAGGTGGGACTAGATTGGGTTGGGATATCTGGTCAGCATGGACGGGTTGGACCAAAGTGCTGTACATCTCTATGACTCTATGACTTCTTGCCCTTTGTGACTGAGTTCAATGATGAACTGATCACACACCTGAAGATCTGTAACAAAAACAGAAATTGCTGGAGAAACTCAGGAGTTCTGGCAGCATCTGTGTAGAGAAAGCAGAGTTAAAGGCTCGGCTCGCTGTGCCTCCTGGACATTGGAATGTTATGCTCTCAGGTAAGCATTCATTCATTTTAAATACGGCAAGTTACTAGCCATTGTTGAAGCAGACACACTTTAAATTCTGTTTCAAACTCTTGTAGATTTCAGTTGATGATCCAGAATCTCTATTGACTCCTCTTGAGATTATAAAGGTAAATTGATTTTAGTCTTTGTTCTTCATCCTTAATTTCGTGGTCTTTTTTGCATTATTTCCAGCTGTCTGGAAATTTCCCTTTGGTAGGACTTTTCCGTTGTTTCTGCAGTGATAAAGATGATACTAGTTTGCAATACGCAGTTTGAAGTGCCCCAATTTCTCATATTAATAACATTGAGCCCCTGCTGGGCACTCATTATACTTGTGATGTTGCAGTGTCTCAGACTTTGAACAGCCTTACTAGCTAAATTATCTTGATTCCTGTTCTTTAGCCATTTTGGAAATGGGCCAATAGGCTGAGGAGAGGCAGATGGAGTTTAATTTAGATAAATGTTAAGACCGGCATTTTGAAAAAGCAATTCACAGCAGGACTTATGCACTTAACGGTAATGTCCTGGCGAGTATTGCTGAAAAAAGAGATCTAGGAGTGCAGGTTCATAGTTCATTGAAAGTGAAGTCATGGGTAGATAGGATAGTGAAGAAGGTGTTTGGTATGCTTTCCTTTATTGGTCAGAGCACTGAGTATAGGAGTTGGGAGGCCATGTTGCAGCTCTACAGAGCATTGGTTAGACCACTTTTGGAATATTGCGTGCAATTCTGGTCTCCTTCCTCGCGGAAGGATGTTGAGAAAGGGTTCAGAAAAGATTTACAAGAATGTTGCCAGGCTTGGAGGGATTGAGCGATATGGAGAGGCTGAATGGGCTGGGGCTATTTTCCCTGGAGCAGCAGAGGCTGAGGGGTAACCTCCAAATGGTTTATAAAATCATGAGGGGCATGGGTAAGATAAATAAATAAGATCTTTTCCCTGGGGTGGGGAATCCAGAATGGGTTTAGGGTGAGAAGGGAAAGATTTAAAAGGGACCTAAGGGTAACTTTCTCAAATAGAGGGTGGTATGTGTATGGAATGAATGCCAGAGAAGGTGGTGGAGGTTGGTACAGTTACAGCATTTAAAAGGTATCTAGATGCGTATATAAATAGGAAGGGTATGGAGGAATATGGGCCAAGTGCTGGCAAATGAGACTAGATTAGGTTAGGATAGCTGGTCAGCATGGACAAGTTTGACCGAAGGGTCTGTTTCCGTATAGCACATCTCTATGACTCTATGACTCAATGACTTTTGTAAGGGTGATTATGCCATTTTGGGACCTACAATCTAACTTTGAGATTATCTGGGGTACACGGGGATGTACAGTTAAGATTAAAATCAGATCAGCTGTGATCTTACTGACTGGCAGAGATGGCTCAATATACCAAATGGCCTACTCTTGTTTCTTGTTTGGATGTTCCTTGTCTGAAGGATCCCCAATGTTTCCTTGAGGGATAGATCCATATTGGGCTCTGATCTCCATTTGAGCAGCATATTATCCATGTTGTCATTTCTTCTTCTCATCATAGTTGACATTCTTCTAGTGCCAACTTTAAGAAGTTGTATTCCTTTTAGTTTGAAACTTCCATAACATTTATCTGCAATTCTGTCTTTGGAGTATAGATTTGCTCTTCAGTTTCAGAAAATGATCCACACTCCAATATGACTTTCAATTGGCTCTTAGTCTGGTCCCACATGAGGTCCTTGTTAGACTGAGGAAACCTGACAATTTCTCATCACTGACACCGTGTACAATACAATCAACAATTATGTAGTCTTTTAAGGCCACATACCTGCTACATCTTATCAATAGGCATAACTTTATTAAAAATGCCTCAATCAATTCTCAATGTCTTTAAGGTTGTTGAGTAAACCTTGCCCTTTCTATGACTTGATTTTGTCTGAGGCTAATGTACATGTCAAATGCCTTGATTAATAGCTTGAACTATGTAGTACTTTCTTCCATACTTTGTCTTACCAGAATGTGATCTGCTATTGGACCCACAACATAACAAACATGCTGACTTGATATCACTGCTCCATTGTATGAAGGCTTGATACAGTTCTGTAGTGCTGAACTGCTCCTTCCAGAGCACCCGGCCTTGTTCTGGGGCCTCCACATGTTTGAATGGCCGTCGCAATGGCAATATCTCTAAAGGGGCTGTTATTAAGCTGCACTGACCAGAGTGAATACTTGAATTTTTTAATCTTTTATTCAAAGCCTTCCAATTCACTGCACTTGCTAAAGAACTGTCTTGGCTTCGAACCATTCCACGATTCTTTATGTGCTGCCAGAATTTTCCCACTCTTTTGCCTTGTGTTCTCTTCCAAGGTTCTTTCCTGGCCTTTGGACTTTTCCCATTTACTTGCTATGCCTTATGGACTGTGATTCAGCTTCAGATTCTGGCTTTTGAAGGTCCCCTTGATGCCACTGTGCTTTATTTGAACCTTGCATTCAACGTTTTTAGATATTTCTCCTGAGTATCTCTGGGCTGTGTGTGCTGACACATTCACTCTTTGAGGCTTTTGGCTTACTAGGCAACCAGTTTTCTTGGTCTCAAGCTTCCCTGATTCACTCTTATAATTATGTATGATTCTTTGTAACATTGTAGCACTCCATATTTACATCCAGACATTGAGTCTACTGAATCCAGCTCTCCAATGCAGTGTCGAAGACCTGCCCCTTTTACAAACTTCTTCCTTCTCTACTCTGATCACTTTTTCTGACGTTAGACTATTACCATGAGTTACATCATCATTTGCATATTTCATAATACGACAAGAAGGTTACTAAGCTGGAATTGGCAAGGACGTGGAAGGATTTAAAGACAAGTGTAAACATTTTAAATTTAAACCTTTGGGAAATTAGGAATCAATGGAGTGACTCAAGCAAGTGGAATACATTTCAGCCAGTGAGTTGATGGTTATGAAAGGAGACATTAGGAGGTCGGCATGAAAACATTAGTAAAATTGAAATTGAAGAGGATAAATGTGTGAATCACTAGGAGAACCTCAGTTCAATGTCCAATGTAAATAGGAATATTGGTATCCTTGCTGGTACATATACTAAATCTACATTGCAGCATACAAGTTAGAAGCTGTCAAGGCTTTCAGGCTTTCAATATTGTCATTACTGTGTGCTGATTTCACTCCCAAATTATTCACGTTTTAAGACATTTTCATAAATAATTATAAGCAGCTGCAGAACAGGAATAATTCTTCCATCATATTATAATTCAACACTTAATTACTTTGTTAGACCCAGATTTCCTCCTGGCCGATTTTCATTGAAGTGAGTTTACTGAGGGTAAATATAGTTTTAGTTTGAGTTACAGTTCACTGTGGCCAACTAACCTTATGGAACAGTGGTAAAAATCCCATTAATGGGTTAAGTTAACTTAGAGCTATGCATTTATAAAGAAAAATAAATCTTAATCTCCAACTGCTGGCAATAATCTTGGCACAGAAGTATTGCACCGACAAGAAGTTCAGCTGACTACCAATTTTAATTTTAAAGCATTGATAACATGGACTTTTTTCAACTTGTGCTAACCTTTAAAAATCACCAGGCAATTGTTAGAAACTGGCAACTTGTGATGATTCGGTTCTTTAGTTGAAGGTTAAAGATATCCAATCCCAGAGGAAGCAAGAAGAATGGCAGAAGGGTAAACTTAATTCAGCAGGCAGAAAAGAAGAACTGATTTTCACCATCCTGGGAAAGCTTTGCAATTAAGATCTCTGACCTCAAAAGGCATGTCAAAATCTGTGACCTTTCAGATGTTGAGAAGCCTAACTACATGAATTAGCAGCTTATTAAAAGCATAACTAGTTGAAATTAAGTGCACTTTCCTAATTATGTTCTGCCCAATCAAGAAACATTTCAGGTATTGAGCCATGTACAACAGTGACCCTTTTTCAGATCGCAACCTAAACCTTTAACTCTGCTTTCTCTTCATAGATGCTGCTAAACCTGCTGCAATTCTTCATTAAGTTCTGTTTTTTTTTTCAGATTTCCAGCAACCACAGTCCTTTGTTTTATTTTTATGCATCTGGTGCTCTTTACTTCTCCCTGGACTTCCGAGTAAGTATTTGCTGCTTTGTCCTTTTGGTGATGTATTTTATTGAGTTGAGCTGTGGTGCAAGCTTTTCAAGTATATTTGAAACATTTGAAGGGAAGGAGGGAGTGTCTGAAGAGCATGTTAAAGTTGGAATGGCTAAGGGGATGGAGGGCCAGTGGGCTAATGGTGTGGCATTGTCTGTTCAGGAGGTGGAAAGGTGGACTGTGTCTTAACCTTGGGAGTATGGGATAATTTCAGGAAAGGGAAAGCTCCAGGGTGATGGCTATCCAGATCATGGTCCTTGCTATAGAAAGCTTGTGTCTTTGGATGTATCTGGTGATATTGAATCCGAGAAAGCAGGTTTGTAGTCACTGATAGGAAAGTTGGCTGCTATAGGGTGTGAGTTGGTATGTCAGGATTGGGGCCTGTATGGTCTCATGGAGGTAGGGAATAACAGAATGTAATGTTGAGAGGTGCTATCCTGGGAGGGTAGAGAGTTGGGATGGGTTATTGGAGCCTAAGTTGCATGGACTCAGACCATAAATTGGGAAGGTTATCATCTGGAAAGGATTAATGAAAGGATGCAGGGTCACAGGGCTGAGGATTATAAGGCAATTGGGGAGGAGTTTGGTGGCTGAGGAAGGTTGAACATATTCATTGAAAGTCCAACTTAATCTAACCATTTTAAATCAGAATTCCAAAAGTGGGAGGGGGATCTTTTTTGGGGTGGTTGGAATTAAAACTGAGAATTCTGGCCAACTGATTGCATTCCCAATCAATCCTAAATCTGGTAGATGAAAACCAAGATTAGCTGGGTTCTGTTCCCCAAAAAAGCAGCACATTCCAATAAGTCATGGTACTGCATTTGAATCAGATCCCTTGAAGTGAGGAGACACAATATATTGCCATCACCCAGAGTATAGGAGTTCAAAACTAGAGGGCATATGTTTAAGGCAAGAGGGGCAAGTGTGAGAAGGGACTTTGCAGGAAGTGGTGAGTATATGGAACAAGCTGCCAGAGTTAGTGGTGGAGGCTGGTACAATTACAACAATTGAGGCACTTGGATGGGTACATGAATAGAAAGAGTTTAGAGGTATATGGACCAAGTCCTAGCAAGTAGGATGAGATCAGTTTAGGATACCTGTTCATGTGGATGAGCTGACTCAAAGGGTCTGTTTCCATGCTATCTAACTATGACTCTATAACTTGTGGTGTCTGGGGTAAGTATGGAGAATAGGGGATGTTTTCAATCAGTAATATGTTCCTTGGTTATAGGCCACCCATTGCAAGGGCTGCAAGCTCAGGTAGGTGAACAGCTCCTACCACAGAAGGGCAAGGGTGGAGGAGTGGGAAGTAAAGGGTGCTGGCATGCTGGACGCTCACAGTTCTATCATACTAAGGCAAGATTAAATTGGAACTTCCCTGAAGAGAACTTGACTATTGTCATAAAAATGTTCAACATGCTTTAAGTATCCTAGTCAATGTGTTGTCTCAAGGCACTTGAAACTTGTTCACCAGGAGATGTCCACTGAAGCCACACATAGTGGCACTTTCCATGCTTACTGAGGAAGAGACATCATGGAACAGGCGTTCAGGGCAAATTTCAAAGAAAGGGGTGATCATTTGCATAAATTACTGTCTTCAGATCTCCTGAAGCCAATAACATTGGTATAGATTGACCCTACCATTTTTCTGGCCATTTTGGAGCTGAGCAGAAATCAACACCGCAGGGTGCAAGAGCAGCTACCAGCAGTGGTCCAATCTGTACAGGTGCAATGATCCAGGCCTATAAGAGACATCAGTATTGATCAGAAACTCAACCCACAGGTGTTGCTGCAACTGTCTCCAATGCAGAGGCAATGCCAAGATACCTCCCAGGTATCTCTTTTGCCAGTTGCTGGAAGAGCTGCTGTGTGTGCACCCATAGGTGCCTGAAGTTTTTCTTGCCCTGCCTTTCCAAGCCTGGCTGCTCAGAGACAAGGGTTACCTCCACAAGGTGATTCCTATTTGGAATCCTCCAATTCTCCTGAAGAGGGGTACAATACATGTGCCTCTGCAAGGGCCATTGTTGGGCAGACAACAGGGCTACTGTAAATGTGAGTATTCTAAAGTACTGTAATACATAACCAGAGGCAGTGTCCTCCAGCCTCAAAGTGCTGCACCCTTTGTAACTTCACCCTCCACAGATGTTGCCAGACATGATGGGTTTCTCTATTTTTGTTTTACACTTCAGATTTCCAAAATCTGCAGTATTTTACTTTTATTTTGTATGGTCAATGTTCCTTGTTCCCCTCATCTTGTAATGCTTTACGTCCATGACGTGAGGAAGTACAGGTCTGAGTGTAGCTACTGAGTGTCCTGCTGGATCTGCATCTTGAAGACAGATGCTACCTTTTACATGGATGCAGCCAAGCTCGTGCATGCCATGTTCATGACAGCAGGTAAAATTTGAGCAGCTTTGTCCACCTTTTTTGCCTAAATTGATTGCATTACCACTACCATATTATGTATGGCCAAGTACAGAGGTACACATTCTATATATCTGAATGAATCAGATCTTAGATATTGCCTTCTCTACTGGCTGTGGACCTGTCAGTGATATTTTCCCAAGTTGTGATCTCAACACTATTCCAGGTAGTGGACCAACTCAGGTGAATGTCTGTGCATTGGTGGATGAATCAAACAAACATCTATCCAATGCCACCTCGGGTGTCAAATGTCCACCTGAAGTGACGGTAATACTAGTTATGGAGGTTGTAGTATCTTGTGCTTCCTCCTTTTCTGGTGCTCACTAGTAACTAATACAGAAGAGAGAACTAGTTGGAGAAAATGCATAAACCCCTATTTGAGGCAAATGTCTGACACAGCCTGTGTATATAAAAACCATAGGTTTCCTCGCTAGTTAGTGTCCCTGTCTTCTAGTCATACAGGAACTGTGATAGTATTCTTCTGCTAGCACTGTGCTTGTTGTTTAAAAATCCAGCACCTTTTCCATTGGTTTGAGCCTATTCCATCCTGTCAAGGGGCAACTTATCCTGCAAGCAGAAAAGAAGGATTGTGTGATGGCAACAATTGCATGGATGTTTTATCAGCATGTGAGGACCTAAGCCCACTTCAGTGTGAAATTGGCAAATGCACTGCCTGACAAGTGTTAAAACATTGACAGTATGAAGTGGCTGTCAGACTTCACTCCACATTATCCATGTGGTGCTCACAGCAGATCATTCTGCTATGTTTGTGCAGTGGCATAGTTAGATCAAGTTATACCTCGAAGTGTAATCTTGCAGTGCAAAGACAGTGTCATTGTTCAGGAGTACAGGAGATCAATAATGCTCTTTCTGTATTGGGTATGGATTCTTTCTTGTAGATCACTAGCACTGACCTGTACTGCAAAATCAGCCCAAACTCTCTGGGTCTGACAGGAAGGCTTTCTGCTGCCATCACCATGGATACTCCCTCCTTTCATGGATGGCCTGGACCAGAACTTCGATAGAAGTATCACTAAATCACAGGTTCAGTTATTGTCTGATTTGGTGCTGGCTCAAAGGGCAGAATGGCCTACTCCTGCACCTATTGTCTATTACTACTGTTGGTAAGGATAATTAACACTGGATGTAATGGTGCTGTTGGCTTGCTGAGTAAAAACTTGACCTTGTGGTCTTTGAATTTGGTACCTGAAACATTTTTACCTCTAAGTCTCTGCAGAGATGAGTGGATAAAGAATGGAGCTGGAAGAAAAACACAGCAGGTCAGGTAGCATCAGAAAAGCTGATGTTGCCTGACCTGCTGTGCTTTTTCCAGTTCCATTCTTATACATTTTGATTTTCACCATCTGCAGTTCTCACTATCTCTAAGCTGAAGGGATGAGAACTTCCTGGTGACCCACCACAATATGCCACTGATTTGTCATTCAACTTGTGTAACAACTCGCATGCATAAATAAACTGTAAAGGGGGGCAATCACATGAGAAATCATTCCAGGCTTTGACAGAAGCAATGACCTCTAAGACACATGATGTTATACTTAAAGTTCAAACTGAAAAATTCCACTTGATCTCTCCATTTTAAGCAGCTAACCATTTTAACACACTGGCTTTATCCATGAAAGTAATCAGCAGATTAAAATATCACTCATTTTATTCACTTTAATGTAAAACTTTTCATCCATTTTCTATCAAATTCTATGTTCAAAGCTAATTGCTTTTCTGTTCTGTACTGCCCCATACCTATGAGCTTTCTTTGGCTATGTGCCCTTATAATAGCTCCCTTGCACTTTATCTATGCTGGTTTAGAATATCCTAAATTCTTCGCAATTGCTCTTCATTTTAACTTGCCATATGTGGTCTCATAGTAACAACTCCTCCTTGCATAGCTATAATAAACCCCAATAGCTACTTTTTTTCCTTTGCTTGATTGAAAGTGTCCCCGGTAGTGACATTTGTTTCCCTAACTTTGCTTTGAGCTAACATACCTCCCCACAAACTGAGCATTAATTGTCATACAGTTCTGTTTATGTCATGGTTCAGATGTTTCCATGCAGTTACCATGCTTGGCTTGGCTGTGATGGTTCCCTACTGCTGAGACAGGGTACAACAAAGCATAACACCTGTTTGAAGTATTTGAATCTTTGGCACCAATATGATCCATAATTTATGGAGTAGGAGTTTGCAGAAGCAGACTCTTGTTTCCAATAAATGGCTTAAAGTATTCAATCTATATGGTTTAAGATTCCTTAAAATTTGGAAGACTTTTTTTTTAAAGTGGCAAACCAATAGTTTGATGTCTTAAAAGAATACCATTTTTTATCCCTTTTTCTGCACTTCAAATTTCAGTTTTAATTAGTAATGATTTAGTTCAAGGAGATCATTCAATGAGGATTATCACTGAAATGCAGTTTCTTTGATCTTGACACCATTCCAAATCAGCTTACAAACACTCAAGTATTTTAAGAGCATTTTAAATTTACGACAAAAGAATCATTTAAAAATATATTTGCATTGTCAATATATTTGTCAAAAATATGACTTTGACATATTGGGATATCATAATTCAATGATCTTCTCTACTATTACCTAACTTACTAAACCTTGAAGTATTAACTCAATACTATTCATGGATATTGCCCAAAATGTTTGAAAATATCAAGTTAATTTCCCAAGATGTAGATACTACAGTCAGCAGAAATGAAAAACTATTGGCAGCATTATAACGAGCTGGAAGCAATTCAGCATTATATGTGAAAATGCATCCATCACCAAAGCACATTGGTCCAGATACGAATCCTGGATATTTAATTTAGAAAAGCAAACAAAACAAATTCTCTCACCCTGCAGCATTGCAAAACAAGGGCTCTGTCCAATAATGACATGGACAAGCCTGTGTCAGCAGAAGAGAGGATTGGTTTTGCTGAATTTTGAGAGATGGTCCCTTTTTCCTCATCTTAATAGGACTGTTACAGGAAACAAGCTTAGGCAGCCAAGTCACCAATGTGATTGACTGGCTAAGGCTGAGGCCGAGGCCATTAGAGGGAAAGGGAGTTTTGAGCTTTAGCTAATATTCTTCCGGAACAATAATAGCCACTTCAGAATAAAAAAAGTCAATGCGTTGTAAGCCAAAAAATGTTTTGAAAGTTGTTTTAAAATTCCTGCAATATATTTTTCTTGTGATAAGATCATCCAAATGCGAGGGGCAGTGACTGGTGATAATTCAAGCTATTCACTGCAGCATGCAATTGACCTGGCACACATGCCATCACCAGTTCTAATATCCTGGTATATTTAGATGAGGGTTTTCCAATGTTTTTGTATAGGGAAGGCAATTTTAACTTTCTCTCACTCGGGGGTTTGGCGAGCAAATTTCGGATTAAAATCCATGTAATGATTTTTAATACATCAGTTATTAATAAGTGAGCATTGAAAATGTCAAGCAGCTAGGAGAACAAGTGAAACCTTTTTTGCCATTTCAGCAAAGACCGAGCTAAAGACTAGGAGCAGTTCCTAGAGAAGGAGATGGGAATCAGAACCAAGCTATGTTTTTAATTAACCAAGACTGACCTGGCATTTGCCTCGGGTGGTGTATACTGGGCTGCGCTTCAAAAGAATTCATATTAAAGTAGGAGTTAAAGCAATTTGTCTTTGAGTATGCATTCCTTCTCTTCCAGGTTGCAGAGGAAAATGGGTGTGCATGTCGGGTTCATTCAATCTCACTGTTCATACAAACACTGGCATGTATGTAGTCATTCCCACACCAATATGTACTCACTTCCCCTCAAACACGTACACTTCCTCCCTCAGTCGCACACGCACAGAATCACATACATCCTCACTCTTGCACTCCTCCCCTCACACATTCTCTCACTCTCTACCTGTCAAATGCAGCCTCTCACTCCTTCCCACACTTTCACTCTTTCCCATGTGTGCTTTGATTCCTTCATATATTCTCATTTTCTCTCTTGCATATGTAGTCTTGTTGTATAACGTGCTTGGTTCTGGAGGGTTGATGCTGAGGAATGAATTAGCTCCATCTGATATGATAGTATCACAAGAGGAAAAAAACTATTGATTCCGAAGGAGACAAACATTTCACCTAGGTTTCTCATCGTCTTTGTAACAATATAAATTTTATCAATACAACTATACTGTGAATGCTAACATAGCTTAAACAAGATGTAGTTTATTTTAACAGCCTCTGCCTATGTGTGGATTTACACTACCGTACAAAGCAAAAACATCTTCCAAAGATCACAACCTAAAACAAAGATGTTGGTACGATAAGAATGATGCTAGAACATATAATATAATTGAGCAGGATAAGAATAGATTGGAATTTGATTTAACAGAATTAAAAGCTTTTAAATCAAGGAAAATAAAAGATCACATTGGGAAGAAATTTCAGGAGAAATAATATCAGCAGGAATACTTAATTTCAGGGATAGGCAATAGAACATAGAAAAGTACAGCACAGAACAGGCCCTTAGGCCCATGATGTGCTGAGGTTTAATCCTTATGTAGAATATAATAACTTAACCTACGCACCCCTCAACTCACTGCTGTGCATGTCAAGCAGTTGCTTAAGTGTCCCTAATGACTCTGCTTCCACCACCATTGGCAACGCATTCCATGCATTCACAACCGAGTAAAGAACCTACCTCTGTCTCCTTTATACCTTTCTCCTAATATCTTAAAACTATGACCCCTCGTACCAGTCAATCCTGCCCTGGGGAAAAGTCTCTGGTTATTGACTCTATCTATTCCCCTCATCTTGTATACCTCGATCAGGTCTCCTCTCTTCCTCCTCTCCAGAGAGAAGTCTGAGCTTATTCAACCTTTCTTTGTAAGGCAAGCTCTCCAGTCCATTCAGCATCCTGGTAAACCTTCTTTGCACCCTCTCCAAAGCCTCTGTATCTTTCCTATAGTAGAGTGACCAGAAATGACACAATATTCCAAGTGTGGTCTCACCAGAGACTTTGAGCTGTAGCAAACCCTCGTGGCTCTTAAACTCTAACACCCTGTTAATGAAAGCCAAGACGCCATATGCTGTCTTAACCTCATCTACTTGGGTGGCAGCTTTGAGGGGATCTATGTACTTGCACACCCAGATCCCTCTTCCTCCACGCTGCCAAGAATCCTGTCTTTTATCCCAAATTCAGCATTTGAGTTCAACCTTCCAAAATGCATCACTTCGCATTTATCTAGGTTGAACTCCATCTGCCATTTCTCAGCCCAACTCTGCAGCCTGCAATAGCCCTCGATACTATCAGCAGCATTTCTAACCTTTGTGTCATCTGCAAATTTACTAACCCACCCCCACCCCCCCACCTCCTCCAGTCATTTATAAACACCACAAGCAGAGGCCCAAGAACCGAGCCCTGTGGGACCCCACTCAACACTGTCTTCCAGGCAGAATACTTTCCATCTATAACCAATTCTGAATCCAGATAGCCAAATCTCCCTGTATCCCATACTTCCTGACTTTATGAATGAGCCTACCGTGGGGAACCTTATCAAATGCCTTGCTGGAGTCCATATACACATCCACTGCTTGACCTTTGTTGGCCGATCTTGTCACCTCTTCAAAGAACTCGAGGTTTGTGAGGCATGACCAGCCCCCCTCAAAGCCATGCTGACTGCCTTTAATCACACTATGCTTTGCCAAATAGTCATAAATCCTATCCCTCAATGCTTTCCAAAACTTTGCTGACCACAGATGTAAGACTGACTGGTCTGTAATTGCCAGGGATTTCCCTCTTACCTTAAAGAGGAACAACATTCATCTCTTTCCAATCCTCTGGTACTGCTCCCTTGGAGAGTGAGGAGGCAAAGATCCTTGCCAGCAGCTTAGCAACCTCCTTTCTAGCTTCCTGGAGGAGCCTAGAATAAATCTGGTCTGGCCCTGGGGACTTAACAATCTTAATGTTTGCCAAAATTTCCAGCACATCAATGTCTTCAATCTTGATCTGGTCAAGCCTGTACCCCAGCTCCTCCGTTTTCATTCACAACAAGGTCCCTTTCTTTAGTGAAAACTGAAGCAAAAAAAACTCATTTAGATCTTCCCCTATCTGCTCAGATTCCGCGCACAAGTTTCCTACATTATCCCTGATCGGCCCTACCTTCTCCCTGGTCATTCTCTTATTCCTCCTGTTTGAGTAAAATGTCTTTGGGTTCCCCCGATCCTTCTTGCTAAGCCTTTTTCGTGCTCCCTCCCAGCTCTCCTCAGTCCATTTCTGAGCTCCTTTCTAGCGAGGCTGTAATCCTCTAAAGCTGTGCTAGATCCTTGCTTCCTCCACCTTACGTAAACTACCGCCTTCCTTTTGATGAGAAGCTCCTCTGTTCTCGTCATCCATGGTTTCTTAATCTTCTTACCTGTCTCAGAGGAACAAATTTGTCCATCACTCTCAACAACTGCTCCTTCAATAGTCTCTACATGTGTGCTGTGCCCTTTCTGGGGAAACAATTCTTCCCAGTCTGTACTTCCTAACTCCTGTCTGATAGCATCATAATTTCCTTTTCTCCAATTAAATATCTTTCCTTGGTAACTGCTCCTTTCCCTCTCCAAGGCTATGTAAATGTGAGGCAGTTGTGGTCACTGTCACCAAAGTGTTATCCCACCGCAGGATCTGATATCTGTCCTGGCTCATTGCCAAGCACCAAATCCAAAATGGCCTCTCCCCTCGTCGGCCTGTCCACTTACTGAGTAAGGAACCCCTTCTGAACACACCTTCTGAACACAAAACTGCTCCATTCAATCCACCTGCACGAAGGAGGTTTCAGTCAATGTTGGGAAAGTTGAAATCACCCATAACAACCCTGCTACATTTGCATTTTTCCAGAATCTGCCCACCTTCAATCTCTCTATTGCTATTAGTGGTCTGTAGAAAACCCCTAATATGGTGGTGGTTCTGTTGCTGTTCCTAACTTCCACCCATACTGACTCAGTCGACAAAACGTCCTCAACAACCTTCGTTTCTGTAGCTGTGATGCATTCTCTGATTAGCAATGCTACACCCTCCTCTCTTTTGACCCTCCCAGTTCTTTTTAAACATTCTAAACCCTGGAACATCAAGCAACCGTTCCTGCTGCTGTGAAACCTACGCCTCCATTATGGCCACAACATTGTAGCCCCAAGTACTGATCCATGCTCTAAGTTCGTAGCATGCACGAAATAGATACCTTGATGAAAACAATTTTTGGGATATAGAATTACTTGTAAAATGGGTACTAAATCTGAAGCTTAAGTCAACACTCCCTTGGATTTTACATATAGCTGATAATGTTTTGGCTCACTGTGGTATTTAAAGAACTTTTAATGTACTTTTTAAAGTTATTAGCTTTTGACAATTACTTTGACCTGAGAACAAACACCTTTTTTTTAAAAATAAGATTTAAGAGTTGATGCAGATGAAGCAATAGCAAGAGGTAGACCAGCTAGTGGAAAGGATTTTCTTGGTAAGGAACCAAGGGATCAGTTAAAGTGTGTTTGCTTTAACACAAGGAGTATCAGAAATAAAAATGATGAACTTAGAGCATGGATCAGTACCTGGTGCTATGATATTATGGTCTAACAGAGACATGAGCTTCTCAGGGGCAGGAATGGTTGCTGGATGTTCCAGGGTTCAGAGCATTTAAAAAGAATAGGGAGGAGGGAAAAGAGGAGGGGGTGTAGCACTACTAATCAGAGGGTATCACAGTTACAGAAGCTTCCATTGTCGAGGAAGATCTGTCTACTGAGTCAGTATGGGTGGAAATTGGGAACAGCAAGGGAGCAGTCACCTCGTTAAGGGTTTACTACAGGCCCCCCAATAGCAGCAGGGAGATGGAAGAAAGCATAGGTTGGCAGATTTTGGAAAAGTGTGGACGTAGTAGGGTTGTTGTAGTGGGTGACTTTAACATTCCCAATATTGATTGGAACCTCCTTCGAGCAGAAGATTTGAATGGAGCTGTTTTTGTAAGGTGTGTTCAGGAGGGTTTCCTAACTCAGTACGTTGACAGGCCGACGAGGGGAGAGGCCATTCTAGACTTGGTGCTTGGAAACGAGCCAGGGCAGGTATCAGATCTTGTGGTGAGAGAGCATTTTGGTGATAGTGATCACAACTGCCTCACATTCTACATAGCTATGGAGAAGGAGAGGATTAGGCAAAATGGGAGGATATTTAATTGGAGAAGAGGAAATTATGATGCGATTAGACATGAATGGATTTGGAGCAATTGTTCCATGGTAAAGGCACTATAGACATGTGGAGACTGTGTTTAAGGAACACTTGTTGCGAGTGATGAATAAATATGTCCCTCTGAGACAGGCAAGAAGGGGTAAGATAAAGGAACCTTGGATGACTAGAGCGGTGGAGCTTCTCCTCAAAAGGAAAAAGGTAGCTTACATAAGGTGGAGGAAGCTAGGGTCAAGCTCAGCTCTAGAGGATTACAGGTAGGTGAGGAAGGAGCTCAAAAATGGTCAGAAGAGCCAGGAGGGGGCACGAGAAAGGCTTGGCAGAACGGATTAGGGAGAACACAAAGGCATTTTACACTTATGTGAGGAATAAGAGAATGGTCAAAGAAAGAGTAGGGCTGATTAGGGATAGCATAGGGAATTTGTGTGTGGAGTCTGAGGTAGGGGAAGCCCTAAAATGAGATTTTGCTTCTGTCTTTACGAAAGAAATGAACATTGTAGTGAATAAAACCTTTTGAAGAGCAGGTGTGCATGCTCGAATGGAAAGAGATAGAGGAAGCTGATGTGCTAAAAACTTGGTCAAACATTAAGATTGACAAGTCGCCAGGCCCGGACCAGATTTCTCCTTGGCTGCTTTGGGAAACGAGAAATGCAATTGCTTCGCCACTTGCGAAGATCTTTGCATCCTCGCTCTCCACTGGAGTCGTACCTGAGGACTGGAGAGAGGCAAATGTAATTCCCCTCTTCAAGAAAGGAAATAGGGAAATCCCCGGCAATTACAGACCAGTAACTCTCACGTCTGTCATCTGCAAGGTGTTAGAAAGGATTCTGAGGAATAGGATTTATGACCATCTGGAAGAGCATGGCTTGATTAAATGCAGTCAACAAGGCTTTGTGAGGGACAGGTCGTGCCTCACAAAGCTTATCAAGTTCTTTGAGGATGTGATTAGAAAAGTTGATGAGGGTTGAGCTGTGGATGTGGTGTATATAGACTTCAGCAAGGCAGTTGATAAGGTTCCCCATGGTAGGCTCGGTCAGGAGGAATGGGATACAGAGGAACTTAGCTGTCTGGATACAGAATTAGCTGGCCAACAGAAGACAGTGAGTGGTCGTAGAAGGAAAATATTCTGCCTGGAAGTCTGTGGTGAGTGGTGTTCCACAGGGCTCTGTCCTTGGGCCTCTACTGTTTGTAATTTTTATTAATGACTTGGATGAGGGGATTGAAGGATGGGTCAGCAAGTTTCAGACGACACAAAGGTTGGAGGTGTCGTTGACAATATAGAGGGCTGTTGTAGGCTGCAGCGGGACATTGACAGGATGCAGAGATGGACTGAGAGGTGGCAGATGGAGTTCAACCTAGATAAATGCGAGGAGATGCAATTTGGTTGGTCGAATTTGAAAGCTGAGTACAGGATTAAGGACAGGATTCTTGCCAGTATGGAGGAGCAGAGCGATCTTGGTGTGCAGATACATAGATCCCTTAACATGGCCACCCAAGTGGACAGGGTTGTTAAGAAAGCATATGGTGTTTTGGCTTTCATTAACAGGGGGATTAAGAGTTGTGAGATCTTGTTGCAGCTCTATAAAACTTTGGTTAGACCGCACTTGGAATACTGCGTCCAGTTCTGGTTGCCCTCTTATAGGAAAGATGTGGATGCTTTGGAGAGGGTTCAGAGGAGGTTTACCAGGATGCTGCCTGTACTGGAGGGCTTATCTTAGGAAGATAGGTTGACTGAGCTCGAACTCTTTTCATTGGAGAAAAGGAGGAGGAGAAGGGACCTAATTTAGGTATACAAGATAATGAAAGGCATAGATAGAGTTAAAAGCCAGAGACTATTTCCCAGGGCAGAAATGACTAACACGAGGGGGTCATAGTTTTAAGCTGGTTGGAGGAAAGTATAGAGGGGATGTCAGAGGTGGGTTCTTTGCACAGAGTTGTGAGAGCATGGAATGCATTGCTAGCAGCAGCCATGGAAGCAAGGTCATTAGGGACATTTTAAGAGACTACTGGACATGCATTTGAGGTCACAGAAATTTGAGGGTGCATACATGAGGATCAGTGGTCGGCACAACATCATGGGCTGAAGGGCCTGTTCTATGCTGTACTGTTCTATGTTCTAGAAGAAATCAGCATCCAGGGATACTGATAATATTTATGATCTCTGTAAATTTGTGGAAAATGGGACAATGATATTTTGAAATCAGAATTCATAAGAGATAGAATTGTTGCTGGATTTACTAATGGATTTTTTTTTGTCAATTCTTTTCTTTTTACAATCCAAAGCAGATTTTGGAAAAAAGCCAGTCAGATGGTGAGTGAGGTAGATGTTTGGAAGCAGCACAGATAAAAGGAAAGGATTAACCTTATCACACGGTGTCTGCAGAATCATTCCAGTTTATAAAAACCCTAATGAAGTGTACGAAGCAGATACAGACATTAGAGCAGATGGTAGATACTGATAGTCCGTGTTAGTGCTATGCAACATGGAAATCTCAATGGCACATGCAGTGCTCACCATTCTAAAACATTGCTAAAACTGTAAAATGGTAGGTCACTTCCAGAGGATGTGCAGATGTAGGACTTAGATACAGAACAGCAAAACCTCAAACAACTGCTCAGCCAGGAATGTTGGTAAGGTAGATTGTCCCACAATAGAAGAGAAATCAAACATATTCCAAGAGGAAATTAATGATCAAAGCCAATTGCTTTGGCAATATGACATTTATGTTACTGGATGTCTCATTAGTTTTAAGCTTGGTCCCAGGGCAAGTGTCATTATAAAATCAGATTGAATATTAGGAATGGAAAAACAGAGGTCAGCATGTATAGTGACACTACATGGTCCAGAAGGTATAGATCTCAAGATTAAAAATATGCCACAGGCAACTCTGCATCACAATTGGGGTAAGTTGTTAGAGATTGTATACATACATCACATTGAAATGGAGTGACTAATGTTCACAGATTCAGGATGCAGTCAAGAAAAAAGCTGCCTGGTTTAGAGATCCAGGGTTACTGCAAGGAACAAATACCTGTTTCAACAAAACCATCCATGAAGCACATTTGAGGTTAAAGGTCCCCCAGATGATGTCATGGGGCAATTACTTGATTCAACAGGAAAGATTGACTCTATACCAAACTACTTAGACTGCTCAGTAAAAATGAGTGCATTATAGAGGTAAAAGGTCCTCTAGATTAAAAGGACTCACAGACTCTATATGGTCTGGAACAGAATCATGATTAACAATATTCAAGCGAAAGAACTACCTGTCTTCCAAGTTTGAAGATAGAGATTTCTTTCAGAACACATTATGTGCCTGTATTAAAGAGAGAGGGTAGTGGTAAATATGATTACATACCTGAAAGTATCAATTGTATTAGTGGGGATAAAAATGCTTGAGGTGAGATCTTACTTAAGTTTCTGAAGAAAGGTCAGTGGATTTGAATCATTAACTCGACTTTCTCTCCAGTTGCTGCCAGATCTGTTGGGTTTCTCCAGCTATTTCTACTTTTGATTCAGACTCCAAACATCTATAGTTTTTTTTTTTCTTATCATTATAAAGTGTTGTATAAGGTGTTTGGTTCTGAAATGGTTATTGCTGGGGAGTATATTTGAGTGTCACCCATAATGATGATGCAATAAGAAATTGGGTAGACAGAACATCACTGGGTTATGAAGAATTTAGACCATACTTCAAGGTCTAGCCTTAGTAACAACGTCAGTAATACTAATGTAACTTGTACCTGATTGCTAATATCAGATAACCATAAGAAATAGGAACAGGAGTGGGCCGTTCAACCACTTGAGCCTGCTCTGCCATTTAATTAGATCATGGCGAATCTGAATTCCTCACTTCCATTTTTCTTCATAACTCTTGATTGCCATTCTGATCAAAAATCTATCTCTCTCAGCCCTGAAGGTACACAAGGAATCTACTCCCACAGCTTTGTGCTGGGAATTTCAAAGACTCACTACTTTCTGAGAGAAGAAATTCCTTCTCATCTAAGTTCTAAACTGGTGCCCTTTTAACTTGAGATTGTGCCCTCTGGTCTGAGACTTTCCCATGGGGGGGGGGGATAGGATCATCATTTTAGCATTTACCCTGTCAAGTGCCTTAAGAATCCGATCTGTTTCAATCAGACCACCTAACATTCTTCTTAACTCCAGTGAATAGTGTTTGAGACAATTTCTCTACTTCAGGGTTCATTCTAGTGAACCTTCCCTGAACTGCCTCCAATAAAACAATCTTTTCTTATATAAGGGGACCAAAACAGCTCAAAGTACTCCAGACGTAGTCTCACCAGCACAGTTGCAGTAAGACTTCCCTACGCTTATATTCCAACTCCTTGAAGGGCCAATATTTCATCAGCCTTCCTGATTATTTGCTGCACCAACCTGTGTGCTAACGTACTGTTTCATGCACAAGTACCCCCAAGTCCCTTTGTGTTCCTGCTTTCTGCAATTTTTCTTAATTTAGCTAATACTGCTCTTCTGTTCTCTCTTCCAAAATGAACAAAGTTGCATTTTCCCACATTATACTTCATTTTCTAACTTTTTTGCCCACTTCTATAACCTACCATTATCCCTCTGAAACTGTTGATGATCCCCTCATAACTTGTTTTTCCACTTGTTTTTATGTCATCTGCGAATGTGGCTGGAGTACATTTATTTTCTTCCTCCAAGTCATTGATAAGTTTTCCAAACAGTTGTAGTCCCAGTGCTGATCCCTGTGGAACGCCACTTGTCATGGATTGCTATCCTGAAAAATGACCTGTTGTCCCCACTCGCTGTTTCTGGTCCATTAGCCAGTTCTCTATCCATGCCAATGTATTACATCCAACATTGTAGACTCATTTCTTACGGCTTAACCTTTAACAAGGTACCACGTCGAATGCCTTTTTGAAATCCAAATACAACACCGCCTCTAGCTCCCCGTATCCACTCTGGTTGAAACTTTCTCCAAAAACTCTAATAAATTAGTTAGACACAATTTCCCTTTCATGAAGCCATGTTGACTCTGCTTGCTTCAATCATGATTTTCCAAATGTTCTGCTATTACCTCGTTAATGATTGATTCTAATACTTTTCCAACAATAGATGTTAGGCTAATCTGCCTATAGTTACCCACTTTTGCCTCCCTCCCTTTTTTGCATTGCTGTCATGCAATGAACTATTTCTATTTTAAAACAGCAGACTCTCCTTATTAGACTACCCCACAAGATAAAAATAGATCGTTTAGATGCCAATCTGAAAGGAGGATAGTGGCAGCAACTCTAAAATATGATACCTAAAAGTGCTGCTAGTTCATACAGATAAGCAGCAGTGAGAATTCATCAGACAACTCCCACACTCGTGCGCGCACACACTTTCCTTTAGAGTCTTCCTCACAATTTCTTTTGGTTTTTTTACACACCTACACGCATTCACTAATTCCACACGCCCCACCATACATACTATCTTTCTTCCACCTAACTTGCTTACGGACCTACACCTTCATCCACTTGCTGCTTCCCAGCATCAGTCTGTTACCAGTTTACCTGTTCAATAGGCAATAGGCAACCGTACCTTACTCCCCAAGCAGACTGGTTGTCACTCTGAATGAAGCTACCCACATCCACACAGCATGCTGCTCTTCCGATTAGAAGATGCTGCTTTTCCACGTTTGCTATTAATGGCCTTGAAGTATCCGAGACGTAGGAGCAGAAGTAGGCCATTCAGCCAAACAGGTCTGCTGTTCCAATCAATGAAAGAGGCTTAGTTTCCACTTTCCAACCTTTTTAAATCCAATCTCTTCATTGTCTTACTGAATGATGAAGCTTTCTTTCAGAGCATGGAGAAAGGCATAGCTGAAAAACAGCATACAGCTGCAGGCAATGCAATGCTATATGTTCTCCTGCCGCTGGAACCAATGTGAATTACCCAAATGGTAGTTTCAAGGAGAAATGATTTCATGTGAAAAAAGACCTTTTTTGAGTTATTGTCAATCTACAATAACATTGATATGTTTGTCAGATAATATGCAGGAGTGCACTTTCAAACACTAAGCAGTAGCACATACGGGAATTATACAAGTCAGAGCATCATGGAGAGTAAATGAACTTCATAAACATCAACAAGAGAGCCCCTGAGAAAATGCACAGGAGTGATTCAGCCTTTGCTACCTGCAAACCTGAAAACAACCTTAAAATTGCTGTCATAGGCATCCAGAGAACACAAACACTTGATATAGTCGGGAGGAGTTTCTATCAGTGTTTCTTGACTTTTCCACAAAGTCAATTCCTGACATGATTTTGTCTGGGGGTAGTCCTTGTGCCTCTTTTTTTTTTTTGTTGCAGCTAAGTGATCCCTATTTTCTGAGATATCTGAAGGATCCAGTGATTGGCCTGGCTTTTGGTGCCTTCTCAGGAACTCAAGTGATTAGATATCAAATTATAGGAGATCTGTCTGCTGTGTCCTACCAACAGGTTGTCAGGCTGGGAGGTATTCTGTCTGTATTCTCCAAGAGCAGCTAGTAGGCCTTGAAACAGGCAGCTAGTCTCAAAGACACTCTCGGGTCCCACTGATTTTCTCAGCGAGAGGTAAGGTGCTAGTTAATACGGTAAGTCTGCCTTGAGTGTAATCCGTCAACACTAATTTGAGCAGGTTGAATAAACTGTTTTGCATGTCCAATGTTTGGCATAAATGGGAGGAATTTCAAGACCCATATCAGTTATGAGTGATGTATGTGTGTACAGCAGGTTAGCTGACATAGCAGATGTCAAATAATGTGAAATCTCAAAGCTGTGGTAACTACTACTCTTTCAGGAAAGAGTCATTACTGTAATGAAAGTAATGTGTAGTTCAGTGTGGAGCAGATGGTGTCTCGCAGTGAAATCCTTCAAGTGAAGCAGAGGCAGTGAGGTGCTCTGTTGGAAATTTGAGGTAAGACTGTTGAAGTTTGTAAGTGGAGATGCTTGGGTTCAGGCTGGTGTGATCACAAAATCCCTTCTGTTGGCGCAGATCAATTTCATACCTTTCCACAAACCTACTTTCCTCATCTAAATTATGAAGTCCTTCCAAGACATGTATATCTGAGGCAGAAAGGTCTCAGTCGCGTAGCCACTGCGTTATGTTGCCCAGTGCCCCAGTCAAATCTGTTAGCTGCTCCTGGGTCCCCAGGGTCTTCTCTTGCCCGGGTCTGAGCGGAGGCCTGGTCTCCAGCAATTCCAAAACGTACCAGCGATCTGGGGAGTTTCTTTCTTAGCCCATTGTGGAGATGTGGCAGTGAAATGCTCACCAGCAAGTGCTCCCGACTCTAATCATGATAACACCCAATGAGGTGTCATTGTCTCTGCTGGTTAGGGGGTTTGGGGGTGAGGTGATGGGGCAGCATTGCCGATGCTTTGCCTCAGGCATCTGTGCTCTCTTTCTCAGGAAGTGGGGGTGGGAGAATGTCTTCAGGGATGGCCCTCTTAACTGGTGAGGGCCAAACCATCTCCTCATAGGTGCTTAGGAGCTGAATGCTGTGCTGAATGTCAGACAGGCAAAAGTGAGTACTGCAGATGCTGGAGATTAGAGTTAAGCTTTTGCCCAGAAGCACGATTTTCCTGCTCCTCAGATATTGCCTGACCTGCTGTGCTTTTCCAGCACCACTTTAATCTTGAATGTCAGGCACCCTATCAATCATCCTTCCTCCTTTATCAACCCCTTTGTGGTCTGTTTGCTTCTATAATAAGAGACAGGGAGAGACTGAGTGAAATGAAATTGGGTGGCATGTCTGTTAGTGCTAGTGTAGGTGGGCGGGCAAATTCTGAAGGTATTCTGAATTCGTGAGTAGGCAGTGCAGAGGACATGAAAGGTCAGTAGTCTGGGGCACTTGCAATCCATAAGAGTAAGTGAGGGATGAAGCTGCATGCAGCAGTAAGAGTGGTACCACTTGAGCCTTGGGAGGAGCTAGGAGGAGTAACATAGCTGGACTGAGTGTGAGGTTCCAGAGGGGAGATGGCACTTATCTTGAAGTAGTTAAGAAGGTTGTTCACCTTCCTGCTCTCCTTGGCATTCTTCTGCAGGTAAGGGCCTCAGACCAGGCTGGCAGGGTTTGGTTGCCCAATCTCCACTGCCAGTCATGGGAGAGGAGGATACCTTTTTTCTTTTCATGTGGCCATTTCATGTCCTGTAATAAATTCTGGAATATTGTGTAGAAATTTGAAACTTTAATTGGAAATTAAATTTGCTTATTTAATCTGCTTCATTTTGTTTTCATTTGAGAATAAAAAACCAGTACCACTGTTGGATTATGCATGACAAAAAATAAACAAATGAGTATTAGTGTTTATTATGTTATGTGCTTTGTGAATAAGATTGCACTTATGGCTGAAATTTCCGATATACAATGACCTATTTTGTTTAATATTATATCACCATCAATAAAACTGATACAACAAAAGATTTTGTGAAAAATATATGGGCTCTATAGCCACAAACTTCCAATTGGTAAATGTCACACATTCATACTTGTGTATAGTACCATATTCTCTCACAGCTGCTTTTGGGCAGTCAACTACCTGCATAGTATAAGTGGGTTAACAAATGCCAGTTTTTAGAAGAAACATACAATAAAATCTAAAAGCAGAAAGAACTGTAGGTACTGGAATCTAGAATCATAGAATCTATTTGTATGTGTAACTTGACTCTCCAATACTTAACCAACTTTTATCAATGTCTAACTAATTTGGCTCATTAAATTGTATTATCCAGACTTTTTTTTTACTGAACATACATCTAAACATTGTATTCAATCCTGGTTGTTGGCGACTGAATGTTACATATTAGAGGTCCTTGAGAGACTATTCTGAATTAATTCTTGTAGTCCACTGGGTTACTAAATTGAATTCTTACACAAAATGACTCTTCGGAATATCCTTAATAATGTCATCAATATTTGTTACCTCTAAGTCAGCTTAGATTTTGTTGACAATAACTTTCTAGTTTAAAAGAAATCCAATTTATTGAATCTCAAAATGGACAATTACTTTAATTCTTATTGTTCACCTGTGTGGTTTTTTTTTCTCCCCTCATTTATATGCCATACACCATTTCTCAGCAAAGAAGACCATAACGCAACCTGTTCACAAACGATTGCCAACGCTGATCTGAAACCATCTGGCAGTTGTATGATAACTGTAGCCTCTGCTTTTTCCCTTCTTTCTTCTTTGCCACCAACTGACATCTTAGCCTAAAGAATGGAACTATTGGTGATCATGAGCATAATTCTGTAACCATTCCTCAGGCAGTGAACCAGAATGTGATTTACTTTATAAATGTTCAACTTTCACTAGAAAGCAGATCGTGGTGAATAGTTAGAATGTATTTATCAAGTTCAACATATACTACATTTTAAAATGCATCATACTTTGTCACCTTTTTCTCTAAATGTCTTAATTTCTTCTCGATTTTGAATTTAGTTCAATAAATGCATTATCCAGAATTTAAGTTGAAGGTTTATCTTCTAGGACTATCTGAGATAGCTGCTTGTTGACTTTAATTTTCCTCTGTATTTCCTAATTCGTGCAGGTTCAGAAGAATTTTGTTCCCTATTTGAACCATTTAATTCTTTACAAATTCTGATATTACAATGTAGAAGCATTCCTTTGTCACAAATAATTCAGAAAATTTGCTCAGTTATCATGGTGTGTTGAAATGACACCATCTTGGCAGAATGGTTTATGACAATCCAATAATTGGAATGGATTCAGTGAATTTATCTAGCCCTGTAGCTGAAAACCCATTATGGACTCATATACTCTAGTCATCTCATGACTGTAACTATTGACAATTGAGCAAAGCAACAGATGATGTGCAGCAGCTTGGTGTCTTCTCTGCAATACCATGATTTACGACGACCAGCTGTCACTACAATATCTGTGTTACAGATATTGACAGAGTTCTTACTTTTCGAAATGTTTGGCATAAAATAATCTGTATTTTCATAACCCATATACATGGTCTGAAAAGACAGTTGAAGTTTTCAGCCAGAAAGAGATAGAGAATAGCACAGTATAGTTTATATATTCAGTTATGTTCATGCATTATTGCTGAAACATTTTTTTGTTATAGCTAATATAATTTGATGTGCAGGATCATTTTCTATGAACTGAGATACATAGATTACATGCAGACAAAGGAAACTTATTATTAAGAATATACTGGATTGGCAACTCACTATCTATGCAAAACAGATTTTGTATCCATAATTCATTTCAAATAATTTACATACTATTCTATTGGTTTTATCATACCATTTGGATTGGACTCATTATCCAAAATTCAGAAAAATGGATTGATCATCAAAAAATTGTGGGAACAACAGAGATTCAGAAATTCTCTCAGATGTAAATTTTGCTGACTTGGTCAATAATAAGCTTGAATCGTCCCAATCACATTTTCTCTCTCCGAGATAGGTTTTCTCTTCTATTTCACATATTTGCATCTTTGGGTAAAGAATCCCAGTAAAATTCTTTGATCCCAGGAAGTAAGGAACAGAGATGAAATGATCAATTTCTCAGGCTAGCCTTGCAGTGAAAACCTTAGTCTTTTGTGATCTTCGCATCAATTCTTTGAAACAGAGATGCAGTTTTCTAAAATAAACAGATTCTCTAAGAAACCTTGATAAGATTACTTTCCTGGCTAAGCAGAATTTTTGTCAATGACTGGTACTATTTTCACTAAATAACTTTGCTTGCATCTTCAAATTATGCAGGTAAAATAGAGTAAAACATTTTAATTAGCTCATAAAAGCATCTAATGTCTAGTTTGTTCTATTGCAAGAAAAATACATTATATAAAATTGCATCCAATATTTCTATAGAGAAGGTTATTGCAAAATTCATTGGCCACATTTTCTCAAGTGCAATAATGTGAACCGATTTTCTACGAGTGAACATACACATTTTCACAAAATGTCTTGCTCATGAAATGCGAAAGTATACAAGCACCATCTAAGCAATTCTTTTGAGCTGATATGTCCAAGGTATAAGCAAAGAATTTTTTTTTTAAACAAATGTTGTAGTAGGTCAATTTTACCCAGTTGCCTTAGGTGTTGTATGACTGCTCAGACTTGCTGGAATCAACACTAAAGTTCTGATTTTACAGGTGTAGCTGGAGATTTTGGATTACAAACCATTTATCAATAAGTTCCCATCTATTTCAAGACAGGAGTTCAGACTCCAATCTCGATGTTGGCACATAGAATCAAAAGTTGACACAGGCCAACAGCCGCCTTAAATACGTACATTCTGCTGACTGACAATAATATTGCGGGTTTGGTGACAACTGTGAAGGAATCTGTGGTCCAGAATCTTCTACCTTTTTTAATTAAAGGTTGGCAGTGGAACATCACAAATATGTATGTTGTTTTTCACAAGGTGGATTAAGAATAGCATACACAGGAATAGTTCTCTGGCTGACTGGCCACTTGTTATACCTGGCACATGAAAGTGATAGATAAAGAACTATTTTAGAATTCACTCTTGCAATGAACCATAATTCTTCTTTATATAATGCCAATGTTATTTTCAATGGCTGATGTAATAATTTGCTGCACCAAAATTAAAGACCATTCATTCTCTGGGATTCTCTCAGCATAATCTGATTCTAAGTGTTTTTCAATATAATTTCAAAACCTGTCAAAAAGATTAACTGCATCCGTATTAATCATTCTCTGTCTTCTATATGGGAGGAATCCTAGCTGAAGCAGTTGAATTAAATGATTTACCACTTAATAAAAACAACGACATAGCAGTTCTTAGATGTTAATAGGAACCTGTGGGAAATCTGATAAAGTAACTGGCTATTCTCAATTTTCTCCTCTTTTAACCCAAGGCACTTGCTGAGCATGTGATGTAGTTCCATTTGTGTCTGCTGTCAACTCATAGCTCCCCATGCAGCCGTTCTTCATGTTTGAGCTACAGATGGAATGTTAATGGCTATTTGTCCTTAAGGGCATTAAAACCAATGTTCTCATGCTCACCTAGTTGATGTATCCACCTAGAGTTATTGGATTCCGATTAAGAATAAGGGCCAGTGGACTGAAGCATATTTTTGACCTTTACTAACACTTTGGCATTGTTCACCCAATTCTGCATAGATCACAGATCAGACTCAGGAATATTCTCATTCATCGGCTGACTGTGGTACTCAAGTCCATTCCTCCTCTGAATCATTAGCACGTGGCAATTTTGAGATTGTAGAGAGCCAACATCATATCATCTCTTGAAAGTACAAGAAATAGGTTTTTTTTAAAACTGTCAATACTAAGATGCCAATAATATAGATATTCAGCCCATCAGCTAAGTATCAACACTTACAGTAAGATTAAAAGTTTTTTTTTTTCTCTGCTGATATTTTTGATCTAACATTGGAATTTTCACTGATACTCTTTGGTAATATGCCAAAAACATTAGAGATGAAACAATAGAGGCCATAATATCATTAAGAAATTGCCAATTGTACCATAATGTTTCTTTTACTTTTGACTTATAAACTTGTCAGAGTCATCTTAATTGATGTGTAATCAGTTATTTAACAGAATTTATATCTGCACAACAGATCACCTTATTTATAGTGTTTAAGAATGGGTGCAGGTTCTGTAGGTATCCTTCCAATTATTCCATGGCAGAAAGCCAGATTTGTAATTTTGGTAAATGGCCAGATATCTAGAATTTTAGAATTTTAGCCAAAAGAATATCAAATAATTGCAAAAGTACTTCTGCAAAGATGTTGTCTTTTAATTAAAAACTAAATTTAATTTCAAAATCAGTTAAAATTTTGTGATTAAATGAATTATCATTGGTATCCTCCCACCTACATAAGATGATGGGCATGCTGCAAATTAAATCTATTGGGATTAGAATACTTCCATGTGGTTGACTTCTGTTGATGGCTGAACAGACCAGTCTGTAAGAGGTGAGATCTGCAACAAATGTTGCATGTGAAGTAGTTATCAGTCATTGACTAAAATGATGTTGCACAAAATTGATGCAGTCATTATTCTTTTTCATCTGTTTGTGTCCCCCAGCAGAGAAAATCCATGTTAGGGGCAGTAACATCACATTTCCAAGCATCTTTGAAGTGCAACTGTGCGTGTCCAATTGGTATTCTGCGTCTAGCTACCTTACCATATACAAAATCCTTGGGTATGCAACTAGCCTGAGCCAATAAAGTTTTGCTTTGCTTTTGAGAGGACTGCCACATTTGTGATTTTTATCCTCTTATTTAATGCCCAGAAGTGAATTATGTGGAAATAGCAATAATTACATCCACGCAGGATTTGTGGGAGAATGGTATGACCAGAAGGGCCCCAGAGAATACTTGCCTTCCTCTGTGTTATTTTAACGTGTTTCTGTGAGCACTTGCTAATCTTGCTTCCAATAGGATTTAAACTAAAATCCGTGAAACAAATTATCAGTTAATAGCTATTCTACATTTCATACTCCAGAATTACCTTGAAAAATCATCAACAATATAATTAAAATAATTAAAATTAATTATTATTCTGAAGAACCAACCAATACACTCCATTGTGCAGTCTGAGTGACACTAGAATTTAAAACATAGTTGTCAAAGCTTGAGTACATATTAGGTACGACCATTGCTGGCCATGGTTAGAGAATAAACCATCAATCTGCAATCACTTTTTTCAAATCCTTTTCCTATGTGGTTTATATAGCTTATTTTATTGCTCTTCATTTTTGATTTATGGCATCAATACAAATGTGTATTTTCAGGCCACCCATCGTGATTATCATGGAGTTCTCAGAGTTACCTAATAGAATCACATGGTATGTGATGTAGGTGGCTCCAGTGTGCATTCAACATTTAAGTTCCAAAACAAAATGAGTCATAAATCCATCAACCCATTCTCTTCTCATAATCTGTTCCATTTGTAATAACAGGAAAAATGTGGTAGTCTGGAGATAATTGTTTCTAGTGGAATTTACCTTTCAGCAACAATGAGCAAACATAGTGCCAAGGGAATATTGAGGCAAACTGAGTTATTTTGGTGAGGAAGTGGGACTGGTAATATGTTGAGATGAGAAACTACTGTTAAAGTCTAGATTGAGAGCACAATTTTCTCACAATTTGGGAATTAGAATAATTTACAGGATTTGGATTCCATGCTGATCAGATACTATTCATTAGGACAGCATTTGAGAGCTCCTCTCTCAAACCTGCACTGTAGGTATGAGATACTCTGACGTGTTGCAGGGAAGCTATGAGAACAATTGAGAGAGTGCAATGTTTCGCAAATGTTGCTTTTGAGATGCTGCAGGAGAAAGTCCAGGGATGGGAGTGATATCTTTACATGTAGTGGGGAAAGGCAGGGATTTGGTGATGGAGGTGATCGAACTCTGCTTCCAAATTAGGGCTGACCCCTTGCAAGATCTAAATCCTTCTTCTGTAACCGGTCCATTAAAGCAGATTTAGTTTGCACTTAGGCTTTTTCGGTGAGATATTCGGAGAATTTCAAAAGTAAATGTTGGTCAAGAATTGTGAACTGTTGATAAAATGACTGAGAAGATTGACTAATTTGTTCCAGAGATCACCTTCATAGTTCCAGCAAAACAAAATGAAGAGTTTGTCTTGAAGTGGTAAGTACCACATGAAATATGCCTTTAAATTAACATCAATGTTGTTTACTCCAGTTCATCATTGCTGGGTGAGAATTAGTGAAGTGCTCAACAGCAAAATGTCATTCATGCTCTTTCATAAGCATTAGCAGGCATCTTAGGTGCAATCAGCGGTTTCACAAGTTTTGGATGACTGTTCCAAGTGTTCATTTTTAATTCCATTCCCAAGAAGCATCTTGTATAAAACACAAACTAAACTGGTGTTTCAGCTCAAGCCACCATCTTTACATCTTTAGCACATAAAGTATTCAGCGAAAATTATCCTTTCTAAGATTGAGATGGCTTTATAGTGTAATTTCCTCAGAAGTATTTGTAGCAAGATTAGACCACTGAAACTTTGTACAAATGTACAACTGTATTATTGATTGTGGACTATTATTTGCCACTATCTTTGTTTTTCATGATTTATGTGATAGACGTATCTACATATTTTATCAAAGGGACAGCATATGGCTTTAGCATTTATTCTTAAATGCTAAATTTCAGGGTGATATTGAAAAGTAACAAAAATCAAATATCACACAGTACCTTATTAGTTATCTCTTTATATGTGGTAAAGTTATATAACTCGCTAAGACATTCAAAGCAAATGAAATATAATGGTAAAATATCTTCAAAGATATCTAAGAATTTCTGGACAAAGGGGAATCTTATGGTAAATCCACAACTGCAGTACAGGGATAAAGTGACTAATATTTGAGGCTGAACAACAAAGTGTTACCAAGAATAGGAAAAGGCATTCAGAAGTTTTCATTTTCTATACACAAATATGATCAAACGGGTGGAGAGAAACACAGACAGGATGAAGGCTATAACATAACTTTCATATGCTAGTCCATCAAAGGGACAGGCTATTGTGCTCTAAAAATCTACTACTAAAGATTCAAATAATCCCATGTGCTGCTATGAAAAATGGAATGTAGCACAAGTAACAATAATCTTGAGTTGCTTACAATTAAGCTTTCTGTTTGAGTTTCATTGACCAATGATTACAAATCAATGCACCATTTGTTATTGTGAGAGTTAACACAATGGGAAGCTCATATTGTATATCATAATGATACTCCAGCACATGTATAAATATGTATCAAGTGTGGCACAGAAGTGTATTATTGTGCTTTTCTATGGAGAAATAGGGTGAACATTTGCACCTGCTCCCCTCCAAATGGTGAGTTTCTAATCTTGACAAAAGGTGTCAGGCAGAAGTGAAGTGATTTCCCAAAGGGCAAGAACAGAACTGCAGTGCAAGTCAAGCTAAGATTTTGTAATGCATGTTTCGCTGAGGAATGATATAAACTTCAGGGATATTAAAAAAGCGAAATATGTAATAGAGCTTCAAACTGTAATATTTGATTTTGGTTTTTAGTATTTTTGTTTCTAATTTATTAATGACCAACCTCATTACAGTAATCAGATTTGTGAAAAACGTTAACATACTTTAAGTCAAAGAAGAGGTAGTTAGCTTATTTAATTGCTACAACTTGCACTTATGTAGCAATTTGCATGGATATCTCAAGGCTCTTTCCATCAATAAAATAGTTTTGAAGTGTGGTTACTGTTGTAGGAAATATCCAGCCAAATTGTATGCAGCAATCCCTGAATAGCAGCAATATGACAATGACTAAATAATCTTTTTTTAAAGTGATGTTATTTCAGGGATAAATATTTGTCCAAATATTGGTAATAACTCTCTTTTGTTCTTCATCAAAAATAGTGCCATGGGGTTTTTTACATTGACACGAATAAGCAGATCTATCTTAAACAAAAAGCAACACCAGCTATGCCTTCATTACTGCATTTGAGCATCAGATTTTTGTGTCCAAGCTCTGGATTCTGGTTTTTGTCTCAAATGCAAAGTTATTACAAACTGCACCACAGCTGTCGGTTACAAAGCCTGTTTAAAGTGGTTAAACATTTCAAGATGGTCCAGAGGAAACTGCCAGCATAAATTTGATGCTGAGAACACAATGAGTTGTTAAATCTGATTACTAAACGTATAGTCCTTCATGTTTTCAGAAGCATCTCAAACAAGGATCGAATGGTGGAGTTGATTGGTAAAGAAATTTAGGCATTCAATCTTTGATAGAACAACAACTAATGCACTGAAATGTATCAAGGCACTTCACAGGGGAATCATACACAAAATCCTTTAAGATATTGACCCTCATCAGAAGGTATCAGCTTGGTCAAAGAAGAAAGCTTGAAGATGTGCATTTAAAGAGGCAGAGGAGACAGAGAAATGCAGAGGTAAAGAGAGGAAATTCCAGAGATTGGAATTTCAGTAATTGAATTGGATATTAAATAAATAGTCTGAAAAGTTAGCAACAGTCATGGAGTTGAGGTAGGTGGTGGTGAGGTACAGCTAGATGTTGTCCACATACACACCAAAGAAAATACTGTGCCTTTGGATGATGCTGATAGGGGCAAAATGTAGATGAGATATAGGAATTGGCTGATCCTTGGTGGTAAAGGTGCAGGAGTAAGAATAAGAAAATATACTGATGTGCAAAAGTCCAGAAATGGAAAAATGCAAAGATCTTGGAGGATTATAGAGATAAAAGGTCATATCATCAGTATTTGAACACAAGGTAGATAATTTTAAATTCGAGGCATTCCTGGGTTCAGGAACAAATATAAGCCCACAAATACACAGGGAATGAGAAAGCAAGGCTTTGCATCAATTAATATGAAGGCAGCAGAATTTTGGTTGAGTGAATGTTTACAAAATTGGTCCACTTCCCATAAACCATCATTTTGAATGTCCTTTGTGAGATTATTCCCTCCAGTGTCCCAACAAAATTTGAGGTTTTGCCATGCAAGGTATTCTCGGAACTTAAGTCATAAGTAAGGAATTCTATCAAAATTATTTTTTAAATTTTATTGAACAAGACCTGAGGAGTTTCATCTTCAAATTTCATCTTATCAGACTGATTCTACAAGTTTCATCTATGTACCTTGTATGATTTCTGTATTTATTTATCCTTAGCTAGGGCCATTGTGTAGAATTGCTTTTCATTACACATTGTGACTTACTTGATTCAGAGATTCATACTACACTGAAAGGCACTTCAGCCCATTGAGTCTGCACTGACAATAATACTACTAAAGGTGCAACTTCCTGCACTTGTCCCATATCTTTGAATGTTATCATATTTCAAGTGCCTATCTAAATAATTTTTAAAGGTTGCAAGGTTTCCAGCCTCCACTACCTTCCCAGGCAGTGCATTCCAGATCCACTAAGTGAACAAGTTTTCTTTCCCAAATCGCCTCTGAAGCACCTCCCTTTACATTTTAAGCAGTCAACAGTATTTTATTTCACCAGTCTACAAGCTCTTTACCCAACATATTCCTCACTTTATCAATGTCTTCAAAGTTGAGAATGAACTCCAGAATGGAAGAGAATGTGAGAAGCAGCAGCATCAGACTTAAAGCTGTCCTGCCAACCTAGCGAAGCTGCAATATAGGTCTGCGAGCAAGCTACTCCATGGAAGTAGCATGCGACTGATAGAACAAAATACTCTCACAACCAACGGGCAGGTAAACATGTGGAGTCTTACCATATCCACTTGGCAATGGTGCTAAATGTTTAATTAGCAAACAGAAAGAAAGAGCTCCATGACCAGTCCTATCTTGATGATAATAGTGTCCAGCAGGTTGTATGTGGAAATTCAAGGTTAAAGTGTTTGCAACTGTATTCATCAAGAAGTACAATGTGGGTGCTCTATTTGTCTTCTGCTGAAGTCCTCATTAATGTTCCTCTAAGTGACACAGCTGACTAGCTACCTGAATGCTTCTGAAAAAGCAGCATGCTAATCAGCTCCTTTACATCACAATATATACACGGCTTTGCAAAACTTTCTAATGCCTGCACACTCCAGTGACTGAGCCATGCACATCCAAAAATAATAAGTGTAGGCTAGACTCCACCATCACAGAGGACAGTCTTCAATCCATTCACTTAATTCGAAATGAAAGGTTGATGGAAGAGTCACAACAAAGACAATTGGCCCCAAAAACAAATTTATGGTTTTAATGCTGAAGACTTGTGCTTCAGAACAAGGTATGCTATTACTTATGCAATTTAAATACAGTTTTTAATAATGCATTTGTAGAACGTGCGTATCACTGGCTGGCCAGCATTTATTATCCATCCCTAGTTGTCCTTGAGAAGATGGTGGCGAGCTGCCTTCTTGACCCACTGAAGTCAATCTGCCATGGTTTGACCCATAATACTGTTTATAGCATTATAACAATGCCAATTCTAACATTAGCATCTCACCAACAAAGTGAAAAATGTCTCCAATATGTCCGGTCCACTATAAATAAAGTTATTCCATACTGGCTAATTACTGGCACACTATTCTCAGCCTACTTTCAATCATTGGCAAGGTGATAAACAATGACATTGACAACTCTGCCAAACAGCACTTGCTCAACAATGAGCAGTTTGGGTTTGATTGGAATCATTTGGTTCTTGATACCATCCTGCCTTGATACAAACATGAACAAAAGTGTTGAATTCCAAAGGTGAGAATTGGTACCCTTGGTACAGGGCAGCATTGCCACTGTCCATGGCAATAAAGAGCAGTAAAATTGAAGTGAGTGGAAATTGGTGGGGGAAGATTAAAAGTTATTTCGAATTGCTAATGGGGAATCATCGCAGTTCCAAGACGCTCTGCAACAGTACCTTATGGGCTGTCCAGGGCCTAACAATCTTCAATTGCTTCATCAATGACCTTTCCTTCATCATAACACCAAAAGTTGAGCTGATGTTTCTATTGCAGGTTTGCCTCCAGCATGGTGTTTTACCTGATGTAATTATGCTTATGTTAGACCTCCAATACCATAAGAAGCTGGACATGGGTTAATACATTGGTATTGAATAATTCCACAGACATTTATTACAGCCAACTATTGTGCACAAACTTTACATTCTTCAGACACTTAAATGCCTGCACTAACATAAAACTTTCAGGTCACACAAAACAGCATGCTTCCACTGTAGTGTCATGCTTCAAAGGATCTGAGGTAAGATGGAATATGAGACCTATATACCCTCAGGTCACATGTTATGATTGGTGAAAATATCATGAGCTTGTCTCTTATTGACTGCAAGACTTAACTATTTCACAGTGCTATGATGCAGTTATGAATCAGGAATATATATCTCTTAAACATTCACTGCCATACTGACCATGATGTATGAAACAACCTCTTTCCAAAGTTAAAAACTATCTCAAACAAATATACATAGTTTCATATTGGTACATGTTGTTAATTTCATGATCATACAAACAGGTAAAACAGAATTTTACATTTTACAATTCAAGGTAGCGCTTTGAAGATTAACAATTCATCCAAATCTAGTGATCTTGTTCTTTAATGCATTTGCTTGACATATTGGTTGTCTTGCTGTTGTTTGCTGTCATTCAATGAGACTGCACAATCACATAATCAGAGTGTTCTTGCTAATTCTATTTGTACATGCTTAGTGTGCCATATCGTGTTCCAAGCTGACTTCTGTTCCACACAATGTAGGACCATAATCAGTAATGACTTCATATGATCTGATCTGATCTGGTCTGGTTGCAATTCTCTTAACCTATGCTGGTATCCAAATATTTGTGGATTTCTGGCTCCCAGTCTCTGCTCAGTGCACAATTTAGGTAATTCTCTACCTGTTGGCTACTCTTTCATTCTTGTCTGCCTTTGAAGCAGAATGTCCTGTATCTCAAAACGATTAGACAATAGATGGCTGACAAAAAAGTTGTTTGCACTTGCCTTCTAAGTGTGAGTTCTGCCAAGGATGATAATCCTTATTTTATGTAAATAAAATAAAATCCTTATTTTATGCAAATAAAAATGCAGTAACACAATGCAAAAATCTTGCTTTGTTGCTTGAAACTTATAGATCAATGATTTACTAATGTCTGCCACATGTTTTGCTTGATCATTTGAGTATGGTTAGTGCGCCAATGATGATGAAATATGAGCTACTCCCCACTTAGTGCACACCTTTTGAGATAGTTAGCCAACGTACTACAGTCCATTGTGGGCATGATCCACCCTATTATATTGAATAAACTGAAAATGGTATTAGTTATGGCAGTGATAGATTTGATTCATTGTCTAGCTAAATTCTCAAACAATAGAAAATTTGAAGAGTATTCTGCATGAGGATATGCACTGTGGATAGATATGTTGCTACCTTTCTTTAAGAGTGAATTTAAAGGTTCCACCTGCTGCTGGAGTTCATTCATTTGGCATGCATCATATACATTCATGAATTGTTGAATATCCTGATTCATCCTTGACCAAAACATAGATTTATGTGCTAGCCATCTTTTGCATTCAATTCTCATGTGTGACCCCAGTGTAACATGGTTGGTGTAATGCTTTTGGCATTTGGATTTTTACTTTTGAAAATGCTTGTCTCGGCTTGAGCAAAATGAACAAATCTTCCCAATTTTTTAAACTGTCAGGCTACCCCCAGATAATGAGCTTTTGCAACTCTTAGCTGCTGATCATCAGTAGTTATCTATTGCAACTATTTACACTGGCTGTAGCCAAAGTGCAACAGATCAACCTTGACAACATCTTCAACATCATGTTCAAGAGCATCAACATGAAGATCAATAGGAATAACCTATTCTTTTTGTAGCGTTGATAATCTGATCAGTGTGTCAGCACTAATCATCCTGGACTTTGACTTATAGTTCACATCAAAGTTATGTTTTTGAACCTTGATAATGAATGCTGAACATGTGGTGGTGCACTTAATAACAGTTTATGGATTTCATTTTGAGCAACTTATGATCTGTTTCAACAGTGAAGTTTTTGCCAAATAAATGTGAGAAACTATATACTGTCAATTATGACAGTAAATGTCTTGTGCTATATATTGGAGAGTTGGTTTATGTAGATAATAATTTGATAGAAATGAAGGTAACAGGCATTTGGTCTTGCAAAAGACATATGCCTAGGTCTTCTTGCGGTGCATCGATCTCATGACTCATAATTTTCCTTCGGTCTTGGTATTTGCTGACAGAACCTGTTTGAGAGAATCTTCTTTGGGATTCTTTCGGATATCAGTGGAGATACCTTCTCTGAAAAGTTGTGAATATATGGTGAGAGGAGGTTAAAAAATATCAAGATCCCCTTTGTTTTGTAGGGCTGGCATTTGTTTTAATATCCTCAAATTTACCTGGATCAGGATAGACTCCATTAGTCGAGTAAATGTCTTTTAATGAAGTTTATCTGTTTGGTGTTGACCTGGTGCGTGCAGTGCCAATATAAATTGCAAATGGTTCTTTTGTCTTTCCCATCACCGTAGTGTTGTAATTATAACTGAACACATTTTTATTAACACTTTCCTTATACTGTTGAATTAGATCCTGGCTAACTGCTTGCTGAAATGGACACCATCAGAAATAATACCATCCTAAGTGTTGTGACCTCCTGTGATTCTTCCATCAAATGGACAGTCCACCATCTAGGCTTTGCATCCAGATTGGAAAATAACCTTGCTCCATAAATGTAGTATTTCATTCTTCCACCATTGGTATTTTATGTGGATGACTTTTAAGTGAAAGGTTAAGGTGCCTTGGATCGAAGTATACTGTTATGGCATCATCTTGCGTTAAAGCGCACATGATCTACCAACACTAATCTTGCAGAGATTTTCTGAATTATGCCGTTTTGTTCCATTTTGTGCAAGTCTCCTGAATATGCATACTATACTTCCTTGGAGAATCAAGAAATTGTCATTCTTAAGATGTAATGCCTCATTACTCTATGAAATATTGACCATGTTGAATCTATCTGGATACAAGTGTTTGAGACCATTGACTCATTCAATTACATCAAAAGTGATCTCTTTGGCCACAGCAGTTTGAATCCCATGGATTGTGACTAGACTGAAGTCTGTGCATTCTTGCAGTCCTGCCACTGGATGTAGGTTTGCTCGCTGAGCTGGAAGGTTCATTTCCAGACATTTTGTTACCCTACTAGGTAACATCTTCAGTGGGCCTCAGGTGAAGCAATGCTGAAAATTCTTGCTTTCTATTTATATGCTTGGGTTTTAGCTAAAATATATCTACATGTAATGTTGCAACATTTATTACAACAATAACGCAAGTCAAACGTTTATCAACAACAGAAATAAAGGTAAACAAGAAATGTTCACTCTATTCCCTTGTAGTACAGATTCAAAGATTTTTCAAACGTAGTAGAAGCACTCCAAATGTCCTTTTACAAATTGAACAGAAAGAACAGCTTAGTATCAGAATCAGTACATCCTTGTACAGCTTACAAACATTGTTGTAATTCTATGAACATCTAGTATTTCTAGCAACATGCAGTCCAACTCATTTCCAAGGGGGAAAGAGAGAGAGAGAGAAACAAAATCTTTGTTTTTAATACGTTGATGGGCTTGAAATAATCAAAATTTCAACATGTTCTTGAACTGTGGATAACTTTATTATTATTATTATTATTATTATTATTATTATTATTATTATTATTATTATTCTCTTGAGTTAGCTTACTCCCCGGTACTATACTATCCCTAATGCAGCTTCAATTCCTTTTCTGTTATTTTTTAATACTTCAAAAACTTCACTTCATTTCCATGGACAGCATCCCAACATTCTGGTCTGGGATTAATACTAACTTTTAATTCTCTAAGATAATTTCATTACTTAAAAATCTTTTACTTAGGAATGCTGCTCGGCACACATTATTTAATTTAAAAAACTTCTCAGTACTTGGAGCTTGCTCCGAAAGCAAGTGTTTCCAAATAAACCTGTTGGACTATAACCTGGTGTTGTGTGACGTTTAACTTTGTTCAACCCAGTCCAACACCGGCATCTCCAAACCATATATTTAACTTCGAACTCCAAGGACTTGCAATAAATTATATTCAAATACGCATATACAAATCTTTCAGTTTCATCATGCTCTACTCAAAGAAAAATGAAAATAATTCTGAAAGAGGCATTTTCATTATGGATCAAAATTTTCCTGCCCATAATTTTGAGTCAGACTAACATGATAAAATGTCAACATTAAATATTCAATGATACAAAATTACTTAATTAATTATTCAATACTTAATATAAGCAATCTGTTTTTACACCTCACAAAGTCTCTGTTATGTGCATCTTGACAATGTATTCACAACAACAGTCCTCTTTCCAGGCACATGAAACATATTCAAATTATAGGATTGGAGAATTAAACTCCAGTGGAATAGCTTTATGTTTTAGTTCTGAAATCTCTCTTAAAACGTAAACAGATTACAGTCCATGTAAATATGTTTCTTCCATGTTGTTACTACACTAAAACCAAAGTCCCTTTTTACATAGTCAAATGTTTCTGCTGATGAGTATTCAGTTCCTCAATAAAATAACTGTTAGGTTGTTCAATTCCTATCTCGTGATCTTCAGTAAAACAGCACCCACACTGATGGCACTGACATCTATATCTGGATCAGTGGTGCTGGAAGAGCACAGCAATTCAGGCAGCATCCGAGGACAGGCAAAATCGACGCTTCGGGCAAAAGCCCTTCATCAGGAATAAAGGCAGAGAGCCTGAAGC
>NC_057729.1:38137165-38156920 GCF_004010195.1 Chiloscyllium plagiosum | reverse complement strand
GAAGGTGGGCGGGAGTCCTGATTGTGAAAGTAAGCTCGGAGGCTGAGGCGACGGAAGAATTGTTTGATGTCATGGCGTGTATTAAATTCATTGATGCATGGACGGAGGGGGATGAAGGTGAGTCCTTTGCTGAGGACTGATCGTTCGTCCTCAGTGAGGGGGAGGTCTGGGGGGATGGTGAAAACTCGGCAGGGCTGGGAGCTGGGAGCTGGTGTGGGTGTAGAGCTGGGAGTGGGGTCGGAGCCAGGACTCTGAGGACCCCTTCGCCCACCTCCAACACACTGCATCCACCTGGACACCCCGCGCTTTCTCCTTTGCATTGATAAAATCTATCAAGTCTCAGAATAGCCAATATTCTTTAGGGAGCTGGGAGCTGGTGTGGGTGTAGAGCTGGGAGTGGGGTCGGAGCCAGGACTCTGAGGACCCCTTCGCCCACCTCCAACACACTGCATCCACCTGGACACCCCGCGCTTTCTCCTTTGCATTGATAAAATCTATCAAGTCTCAGAATAGCCAATATTCTTTAGCTCTGCTGATTAAAGGAACTTGCCAATACTGCTTTAGCATGTGAAGTTTTGTGTCCCAACAGTGCATGTTCAATTTGATCCATATGGTATATTCAGTCTTGGTATCGGATATGACTACACATTCATTATCATGTTGACTTCACGATAATCAATAACCTTTTGTGACATATTCAGATTTCACGCTAAATAAACTCCAGCTGCTTTGACTGCATCTGATATTGAGCATTATGAACTTAATTCTTTCCCTGAATTCAGCTTATCTCTCTGGATTGAAGCTGTACAGATAGTGCTTTATATGTAATGCAACCTTCACATTAACATAATGAACAGCCAAAACCGTTTTCCCGAGTCTATCCCTTCAAATTTTGGAGACACTTAGGTAGTGTCTGCCACTCCTCCTCCTCCTCCTCCAACCAAAACAAAAGGTTTTGTGTGCTGGATTGGTAAGGTAACTAGTTTTTTTTTAAATTCTTTATTTTTCTACAGTCTCATTGGGAATTTAGAATAGTGGGAATAGCAGTTAGGGCAGTTGAATGTTCATCCTGCAGAATGTGGGAGGTAATGGTCACCATTCGTGGCCCTGCTGACTTCCTCTGTGGGAAATGCACCCAACTTCAGTGCCTCAAAAACCACATTAGGGAACTGGAGCTGGATGAACTTTGGATCATTCGGGAAGTGGAGGGTGGTATTGAGAGGAGTTACAGGGAGGTAGTCACACCTCAGGGACAAGAAAAGGGTAGATGGGTTGCATTCAGGGGACGGAAAGGCAACTGGCAGGCAGTGCAGGGATCCTGTCTATTCCTGATGAAGGGTGTTTGCCCGAAACGTCGATTTTCCTGCTCCTCAGATGCTGCCTGAACTGTTGTGCTTTTCCAGCACCATTCTAATATAGGGTGCAGGGATCCCCCCGTTCTCTTCAATAACAAGTATACCATTTTGCATCCTGTTGGGAGGGTGGACGAATTATTAGGGGTAAGCCATGGAGTAAAGGTCTCTGGGACAGAGTCTGTCCCTGTTGCTCAGAAGGGAAGGGGGGAGATAAGCAGAGCATTAGTCATTGGGAACTCCATAGTTAGAGGGACAGACAGAAGGTCTGTGGAAATGAGAGAGACCCACAGTTGGTGTGTGCCTCCCAGGTGCCAGAGTTCATGATGTCTCTGATTGTGTTTACAATCAGAGGGGGAGCGGGAGCAGTCCCAAGTTATGGTTCACATAGGCACCAATGACAAAGGTAGGAAATGGGATAGGGATTTAAGGCAGAAATTCAGAGAACTAGGGTAGAAGCTTAGTGCTAAAACAAACGGAGTTGTTATCTGTTAACATGCTGGTAAGGTGAGGGATCGGAAGAGACGAGTTGAACACGTGGCTACAGGGATGGTGCAGGAGGGAGGGTTTTGGATGCCTGAATAATTCGGGCTTATTCTAGGGCAGATGGGAACTTGACAAACAGTATGGTCTATATCTGACCAGAGGGGCACCAATATCCTGGGGAGGAAGTTTGCTAATGCTCTTTGGGAGGGTTTAAACTAATTCAGCACAGGGATGGGAACTGAAATTGTAGTTCCAGTGTACAGGAGATTGAAAGCAGCGAGGTCAGAAATAAGATTTCAAGGTCGCAGCATTTAACTGGCAAGCAAGAAGGTGGCTTGAGGTGTGTCTAATTCAACATCGGAGCATCCGGACTAAGGTGAGTGAACTTGCAGCAAGGATTGGTACCTGGGACTTCAATGTTGTGGCCATTTCAGAGACATGGATAGAGTAGGGACAGAAATGGTTGTTGCGGATTCCGGGATTTCGATGTTTCAGTAAGAACAGAGAAGATGGTAAAAGGAGGGAAGATGTAGCATTGTTAGTCAAGGACAGTATTACGGTGGTAGAAAGGATGTTTGAGGACTCATCTGCTGAGGTAGTTTGGGCTGAGGTTAGAAACAGGAAAGGAAAGGTTACCCTGTTTGGAGTTATCTATAGGCCTCCGAATAGTTCCAGAGATGTAGAGGAAAGGATAGCAAAGATAATTCTGGATAGGTTGCGAGAGTTATAGGGTAGTTGTTATGGGGGCCTTTAACTTTCGAAATATTGAAGGAAAATACTATAGTTCAAGAACTTTAGATGGGTCAGTTTTTGTCGAATGTGTGCAGGATGGTTTCCTGACACAATATGTAGACAGGTCAACAAGAGATGAGGCCACATTGAATTTGTACTGGGTAATGAACCTGGCCAGGTGTTAGATTTGGAGGTAGGTGAGCACTTTGGTGATAGTGACCACAATTCGGTTATGTTCACTTTAGTGATGGAAAGGGATAGGTATATATTGCAGGGCAAAATTTATGCTGGGGGAAAGGCAATTATGATGCAATTAGACAAGATTTAGGATGCACAGGATGGGGAAGGGATGGGCACAATTGAAATGTGGAGTTTATTCAAGGAACAGCTACTGTCCTTGATAATCATGTACTTGTCAGGCAGAGAGGAAGTGGTCAAGCGAGGAGCCATGGTATACTAAAGCACGGTTGAATCTCTTGTCAAGAGGAAGAAGAAGGCTTATGTTAGGATGAGATGTGAAGGCTCAGTTAGGGCCCGTGAGAGTTACACGTTAGCCAGGAAAGACTTAAAGAGAGAACTAAAATGAGCCAGGAGGGGACATGAGATGTTGTTGGCAGATAGGATCCAGGAAAATCCTAAAGCTTTCTCCAGGTATATCAGGAATAAAAGAATGACTAGAGAAAGATCAGCGCTAATCAAGGATTGTAGTAGTGGGAAGTTGCGCGTGGAGTCCGAGGAGATGGGGAGCACTAAATGAATACTTTTCATTAGTATTCACACTGGAAAAAAGCAATGTTGTTGAGAAGGATACCGAGATACAGCCTATTATACTAGACCGCATTGAGGTACACAAGGAGGAGGTGCTGGCAATTCTGGAAAGTGTGAAAATAGATAGTTCCCTGGACTGGATGAGATTTATCCTAGGAAGCCAGGGACAAGATTGCAGAGTGTTTGGCTTTGATCTTTATGCCATCATTGTCTACAGGAGATAGTACCAGAAGACTGGAGGATAGCAAATGCTGTCCCCTTGTTCAAGAAGAGGAGTAGAGACAACCCTGGTAATTATAGACCAGTGAGCCTTACTTCAGTTGTGGGTAAAGAGTTGGGAAAGGTTGTAAGAGATAGGATTTATAATTATCTAGAGAGAAAAAAAAATGATTAAGCATAGTTGACATGATTTTGTGAAGGGTGGGTCATGCCTCACAAACCTTATTGAGTTCTTTGAGATGGTGACCAAACAAGTTGATGAAGGTAAAGCAGTTGATGCGGTTTGTATGGATTTCAGTAAGGCATTTGATAAGGTTCCCCATGGTAGGCTATTGGAAAAAATATGGAAGCATGGTACTGAGGGTGACTTAGCGGTGTGGATCAGAATTTGGTTAGCTGAAGGAAGACAGAGGTCGGTGGTTGATAGGAAATGTTCGTCCTGGAGTTCAGTTACTAATGGCCTGTAAGGATCTGTTTTGAGGCCACTGCTATTTGTCATTTTCATAAATGACTGGATGAGGGCATAGAAGGATGGGTTAGTAAATTTGTGGATGACACTAATATCGGCGGAGTTGTGGGTAGTGCAGAAAGATGTTGCAAGTGACAGAGGGACATTGAAAAGCTGCAGAGCTGGGCTGAGAGGTAGGAAATGGAGTTTAATGCAGAAAAATGTGAGGTGATTCACTTTGGAAAGAGCAATAGGAATAAAGAGTACTGGGCTAATGGTAAGATTCTTGGTAGTGTAGACGAGCAGAGAGATCTCGGTGTCCATGTACATAGATCCCTAAAAGGTGCCACCCAGGTTGATAGGGTTTTTAAGAATGCATATGATATGTTAGCTTTTATTGGTAGAGGGATTGAGTTTCAGAGCCATGAGATCATGCTGCAACTGTACAAAACTTGGAGTATTGCGTACAGTTCTGGTCACTGCATTACAGGCATTATAGGAAGGATGTGGAAGGTTTGGAAAGAGTTCAGAGGAGATTTACTAAGATGTTACCTGGTATAGAGGGAAGGTCTTATGAGGAAAGGCAGAAGGACTTGAGGCTGTTTTCGTTAGAGAGAAGAAGGTTGAGATGCGACTTAATTGAGACATATAAGATAATCAGAGGGTTAGAAAAGATGGACAGTGAGAGCTTTTTTTTATGGATGGTTATGGCTAGCATGAGGGGACATAGCTTGAAATTGCGGGGTAATAGATATAGGACAGATGTCTGAGGTAGTTTCTTTACTCAGAGAATAGTAGGGGCGTGGAACACTCTGCCTGCAACAATAGTAGACTTGCCAAATTTAAGGGCATTTAAATGGTAATTCGATAAACATATGATAGAAGTGGAATAGTGTAGGATAGATGGGCTTCAGATTGGTTCCACAGGTCGGTGCAATATCGATGGCTGAAGGGCCTGTACTACACTGTGATGTCCTCTATTCTATGTTCTCCAGTGACTCATTGGTTATCACTGCTACCTCACACCGCGAGGGACCCTGGTTTGAATCCAGCCTTAGGCGACTGTCTGTGTGGAGTTTGCACATTCTCCTTAGTGTCTGCATGGGTTTCCACGGGTGTTTTAGTCTCCTCCCAGTTTTCTGTAGATTTAGATGTGTTATCCATGCTAAATTGTACTGTAGTGTGCAGAGTAGATGGATTAACTATGGCAAAAGCAAAGATTGGATTGATCTGGGTGGGATGTTCTTTGGAGGTTCAGTGCAGACATATCTCCATCTGCACTGTAATGTTTCTATGATCTCCATAAATTGATTTATAATGCTGTAAGAGCCTTTGTAAGTCACTTAGGTAATTTTCTGGAAAATAGGACATGATACTCACTGACCGTTTAAGCAATGCCATGCATTCCAATCTTTTCATTTCAACTGTATTTGAACAAATTCCAGCTGTGACATCCAAATTTCAGCTTTCCTTTCTTCCAAATCTATATGTTCTATAATCACTTGAAGTAGATAATCCTCAGGTGATCCTGCTTTTACATATACTTATGATCTTTCAACTAATTCTCTAAGTTATATTTAGTCAAAGATTTTAAATAAGCCACTGCTATACCTTCCACTTCCAGAAGACTCTTGACAACGTTCAAAGCCAAGTGTGCAACTTGTGTGCAACTGTTTAATGTTTAATGACCTTGTAGTCATTAATTTAAATATCCCAGATGAGCTCCCAATTATTATGAATTAGTGACCCCAATTGTTATGGGGTAATGCCCAGTTGACTTTCGTACTGTTCAGGTCAGATTCCCAAGCTGGAAAGATCACAATTTATTTGATTAAGTGATCTGTTACTAAAACCAAAGTGGATAATGTGGTAGAATTTAAAAAAACAGCATCAATCTTGTTGGATGGGAAAGATACAAAGACCATCAAAGGGCCATAAGCAGCTTACAGGAGTTACTAAAAGGGATCATGAAAGGAAACATGCCAGAGACATAAAAATCAATAAGAAGAAATGTTATATTTCCATAAAGGGAAAGCAGTGGTCAAAAGCACTGTTGGCCCACTAAAGTCTGAACTTGGGGATATTGTCAATGACTATGACCTTCTGACCTTCCTTCTGTCATATGGTCAGAAATGGGGATGTTTGCTGATGATTGCACAATGTTCAGCACCATTTGCAACTCTTCAGATGCTGAGGCAGTCCGTGCTTAAATGCAATTGGATCTGGACAATATCCAGGCTTAGATCAACAAGTGGCAAGTAATATTTGCTCCACACAAATGCCAAACAATGACCGGCACTAGTAAGAGACATTCTAATCACTGCCCCTTGACATTCAATGGTATTACTATCAATGAATCCCCCACTGTCAACATCTTTGGGGTTACTATTGATGAGAAACACAGTTGGACTCACCACATAAACACAGTGGCTACAAGAGCAGGCCAGAGACGAGGCATACTGCAGCGAGTAACTCCTGTCCTGACACCCCAAAGTCTTTCCACCATCTATAAGGCATAAGTCAAAAGTATGATGGAATACTCCCCACTTGCCTGGATGGGTGCAGCTCCAACAACACAAGCAGCTTGACACCATCCAGGACAAAGCAACCCGTTTGGTTGGCTCCACATCTACAAACCTTCAATCCCTCCACCACTGGTGCTCAGTAGCAGCAGTGTGTACTATCTACAAGATGCAGTGCAGAAATTCACCAAAGATCCTTAGACAGCAACTTCCAAACCCACGGCCATTTCCGTCTAGAAGGACAAGGGCAGCAGGTACTTAGGAAGACCACTACCTGCAAGTTCCGCTCCAAGCTACTCACCATCCTGACTTGGAAATATACCACTGTTCCTTCATAGTCATTGGATCAAAATCCTGGAATTCTCTTCCTACCAGAATTGTGGTCAACCCACAGCAAGTGGACTGCAGCGATTCAAGAAGGCAGCTCACCACCACTTTCTCAAGGGCAAATGGGGATGGGCTATCAATGTTGGCCAGCTAGTGACGCCCAAGTCCCACAAATGAATTTTAAGAAAACTATAAGAAAATGACAGACATGTTGAATAATTAATTAGATTCTGTATAAACAGTGGAAAAGGAGGATAGCTTGCCAGAGGTCCAGAAGAAACTAATAGTGTATAAAATGAATGTAAGTAAAACATCAGTAATGAGAATATTAATGGCATTAAAGACTGACAAATCCCTAGGACCTGACAGTTTCCATGCAAGAGTGTTACAGGGAGTAAGGACGCACATTATAGATCTCCTAATTGTAATCTTTCAGAGTTCCCTAGATATATGAATTGTTCCTCAGAATTGTAAAATTTCATATAATACATGAAAGAGAAAACACAGGGAATTACAAACCAGTTAGCATAACACTGCAGAAATTGTTGGCGTCTATAGTCAAGGATGGGATAACTGACACCTTGAACATTTTCATTTAATCAAGAGAGCCTGAATTCATGACAGGAAGCTTATGCTTGACAAAACTCTTAGAATATTTTTGAAGGCATGATGTGGAGGTGCCTGTGTTGGGCTAGGCTGGACAAGGTCAAAAGTCACATGACACCAAGTTATAGTCCAACAGGTTTCCTTGAAAACACCAACTTTCGGAGTGCTGCTCCTTCATCGGTGCTTTTTTTTTGAAGAGATGACTGAGGTAGTGGATGGGGGGAAATGCCTATGGATGTTGCCTTATGGATTCCAATAAGGCATTTTATAAAGTTCCAAATAGAAGACTGTTAATTAAGATTGAAGCCAATGTAATTGAGATAAAATTACTGATGTGGCTGGGGAATTGTTTAAGTGGTAGGCAAAAGAAATTAGTGGCAGTGGGTAGGTACTCAAATTGGTAGGATGTGACCAGTGGTATCCCAAAAGGATTTGTGTTAGGACCTCAATTATTCATATATTTATTAATGAGTTGAATCATGACATAGTGAGTCACATATGTAAATTTGCTGATGGTACAAAGTTAGGTGGCATTGTAGACAGTGTAGATGATAGCACAAAATTACTAAGAGAGACTAAGTGAACAGGCAAAGCTGTGGCAGATGGAGTTCATTGTAAGCAAGTGTGAGGTTATCCACTATGGACCAATGAAGGATAGATAGGTTACTTTCTAGATGGTATCAAGTTAAATACAATGGATGCCCAAAGAGACATAAGGTACGCAGATGTTTAAAATGTTACAGACTGTTGCACAGAATAATAAAGAAAGCTGTTGTAATGTTGGCTTTTGTATCTAGAGGACTAGAGTATAAGGATGCAGAGGTTATGGTGCAACAATACAAAACCGTGGTTAGACTCTAAGTGGAGAACTAGGAGCAGATATGGATACCACTCTTTCAGAAGGATGTATTGGCCTTGGAACGAATACAACTCATTTGCTGGACCTACAGATAACTCTTAAATAGATAATTCATTCTAGTCGAATAGAAAGAACTTACATTCTACCCAAAAATAAATTAGCTCTGTTTCCTTGGTGGTCAACACTTATCTAGAGATCAATACGGCTGTCTATTCTCACAGAAACTGATGCTGCTTAAGGCTGAGAAATTATCCCTTTGTTTGAATTCTGTGTGTCCAAAGCTGTTGTTTCTTTAATCTTCAAATAGCTTCACAGTTTTTTTGCCATTGAGATATTATAAACTTTTCAAAATAACCACCTCTATTTCCATCAGCTACATTTACCTCCAACATGGAGTTATGATGTGTCATGCTATCATCGGCGTTTAGATGCAGCAAGAACAGTTAATTGACAGGCTTACCTCTCAGATGAGGTAGCTGGACTCTGATTGGTCATGGTGCTGCCATGGGGATGCAGCTGTGATTAGATGTCTCCATGATCTATTTGATTCCATAATGAAAATAGTGCAAAGTACATACAAGTTCCTTTTGTCTACATAAACCAGTTTCATTTGTATTTCTATACATAGCCTCTAACGTGAATGCACCACACTGCAAGTCTAACTGATGATCTTAAATTGATTACTAGTGTAACTCTTTGCAAAGTCACAGTTATTCAATGAATGATTTCCCAAGACAGAATCACATCTAATGGTGGATACACTATTCTGAAGCTACCAAGCAAGGTCTGCTGAGAAAGATCGATATGCTGGCTACTGCAAATGATGAACTGGACACACTGTTTGATATGGTTCTCCAGTTCTTCAGATGTGTAGTTTACATACCTTGTCTCACATAAGCATGTATCACATTACTGATTTGCATGGTAGGCGAAATGTCTTTTTGGCTTGATGACAATATCATATCACTATTAAAAATAAATTTACTATATAGTAGCAACCTGAGACAGCTAGCTTCATCTGTGTTCAACTTTTTGAGACCCTGTCCTGTTCTAAATACCTGGTAGTGATGCATAATTTAAAGTTAGGTCCCAATATACATTATGCAAATCTGTCAAGAAGACTGAAGTAGTCATACTCAATACTAAGGAGGACTGGGCACTGCTCAAGGTGAAAAGACGTTCATGTAGACCCTTTCATGAGTCATAATGCAACAAACATGGCATTGACATTTTGGGAATACAAAGTTAGTCATCATTTCATTGAAGATGCATTTCTCATCATCGTCAATAAAGACTTCAGCAAGGGCTGGTGCTGGAAGGGTTGCCATGGAAATGTCATCTATTTAGACATGCATGGTGTCATTGAAACTGAACTCAACTGCATGAATTGTTAAGTTCATGAGTTCAATGAACACACTGGTGACAACTGGATTGCTATGATATAGTGACATAGTGAGAATGTTAATGGCTTTTATGAGTGGAATGTTGAGAAGTAAGCTGGAAATGTCAAAAGAATGCATAGATATGAATTGCTGTCAATATGTAGGCCTTCCATGGTCTTTGTGAATCTAAGGGAATCCTATGCAAAGTATTTGGGAATCTCATTTAGAACTAGTTGTAACAGCTCACATAACCATTTAGCCAATACATGTTGTGTAATGCTTTTGAATGCCTTGGGTAGCTCATGCATGAATGTAGTGAGTCTTAAGAATGAATACTATTATAAATATCATGGTGTAATCCAACAATAAAGACTGCATCTTTTTATTCTTTATTTTTGATTGTGGTCTAAAATGGAAAAGGACCATTTAAAAGCAATATCTGAAGAAGGAATCACTGTACTTTGAAAAACAAGTTACTGAAACTGATTGTGAATTGTACTTACAAGGTTGCAAGCAATAGAGGAGGTGAGATCTCGTTCGGGTTAGGCATGAGAATAGGATGTGTGTACAGTGTGTGATTTGGCTGGTAACAGGTAACTGGTTTTAGCAATTGAGATCAGTTGTGGCCTGTTTTGATCAACTTGATGACAACTCTCTAATAATTTGCTGAATAGCTGAACAGCTTGTGTGTATGAATGAAACAGGAGCAGATGTTTTTTTTAAGACTGGAAGAAGCAGTCTGTTTCCATATCTCTCCCTCTGTAGTTATCTTAGACAAGTCTAAGGACAATCAATCATTTTTTTTTTTCCCATTTTTTGCTGCTAACTCTTACCAATGACAGTGTAACTGAAAAAATAATGAGTAGGACTCTTGTGGTGTCAGCAAAGAGCTAAGAATCAAAGTAAATCTACAACTGTTTTCTCAATAATAACAGAATGTTGCCATCAAGTTAAAAAGATGGTTTGCCTACCACACAATTGTATAAGGTCACACCTGAGTTTTAATGCTAATATGATGCCAATATGTAGACTCTACAGCCCAATGACTGGCAGGCTATATCAAACAATACATCTTAATGACCATTTTCATTGGGTAGTAAGCTGGTTGAGATGAACAGTCTGTGCTCACACCTTCAGAAAAGTATATCCACCATAACAGGTGATTCTATTTTTGGAAATCATGTATTATATAATCCCTGAATATGTTAAGAAGTACATTGAAAACCAAGTTAAGACCATCACTTGGTCTCACACTGTGATGCATTTACATGTGCTCAAACTTACATATATGAGTACATAGGGCCCAGTTCTACATACACAAGTGGAATCACTAATAGAATCACTAATAAGCATTATTACTAACTACAGTTCACATTGTGGTTAATACTAAGGAAATTAATCTTATTTTAGATACAGGCGTTTGAATGGGCATTCTTTTCAATTCCACACCATGGCTGAAGGATGTGTTTTTTTAATCAGCCAGTATTCAGTTTCAATGTCTAGGATATCTTCCAATATGAATATGGAACCAAGTGACTGTTACACTATGTTGTAATGGGAGAGGAATCATTAATATTCTATATTTTGTTCAACATCATGATTGGTACTTTTTAAATTGTTATGTTTGTGTAGCTTTAAATATTTTTAAAGTAACAAAAGAAACAGGCATCATATACCATGAACCAACCTTCGTTGATGAAATGTCATTCTCAAGGAATCGCAGGTAAATTTTACGGATCCTTCACATTTTGAGAACTGTTTATTAAGCGCAGAACAGAAATGCACCAAGCATGACGGTGACCAGCTATAACATGACATCCTCAATCTATAAATGCACTTTGATTAATTATTAGATAGGAAAAAAGATGCTACTTTGGTTAATGTTTCAGGGTAGGAAGAGATCTAGGATCTTTCTATATACTTCAAAAGCAGTGTTAATGCAAATACTTTACAACTTGAAGTTCTTCCTGTTGCCAATAGGGCTTTTACAGAATAAATTATTTTATAACCAAAGAATATGGAATACCTATTTGAGCATTGAGTATTTTTGAATGAAAAACAGGATTTTGAGAGCAAACAGTAATAACAAATTCTAGAAAAAGAAACTTCAGAGACTGAAATGGAACAGTTGATAGCAAAATCAAAAAAAAACTTACAGCATCTAATTGATAACATAATAAATCAATTGAAGACCTCCAAATCTTATACTCCAGTATAATGAGTTATGGAGAAAGGTTCAGATCAACAGTAAGTCAATGGCATATGAATAAACACAACCACAGGTAAGAGTTGTTATTTGTGCAAAGTAAAATGATTGAAGGAATACAGGAACCTATCACTGAAAAAGAAAAAACTACAGAAAGTGTCCACAAGTATTGTATAGAAACGACCATCACTCCTGATAAATTGACAAATGTAAAAGATGCTCCAATGGTGAAAAAGCAGTCTCCTTTACTAAATTATTCGTAACTAAAATTATCACTGTGAATTATGAACTGAAGCAAACTGCTAGAATTAACTAAAGGCAAACTTATATCTGCAAAATGAACCCTTGAGAAAGAAGAGAGGTCTTAGTTTAAATTTCATGAAAGCTATCCTGGAAAAGCAAGCCTTTGATAATGAAATTGATCAACTATAGAATGATTATGATATTTGAAAAGAAAATTGGAAATAAATGTAAAGGAATGTGCAGAATACAAGTCTTAAAGATCAAACCAGTCCAATCTCTTAAGTAAGATTGATACCTGCAGGGAAATGCAGACTCTCAATTCCTAGCTATTTCCTCAATTTTGTGGATTGCAAAAGAGCTTCCTAGAGATCCCTGTCCTGACAACAGTATCCCAGAGACCAACTTTCATCAGATCCTGATGAAGGACGATATGAAGATCCAATTTCTTCAGATTTTCCACAAACAGATTCTTCCAACGAGTCACATTCAACTTGCAAGTTAAGTTTGTTGCGCTCTCCATAGATGCCACCAGAGCTGCTGAGTTTCTGCACCATTTTCTGTTTTTATATCATCGAGTCAAAATTATCTGTCCAACATCTTAAGTACTCCCACCCTATAATACCAGCATTCTAGTATGTGTCATCCATAACATACAATCACTTCTGTTTGCTACAGTGTAATGCGGTCAGCCAGGTGGATATTAAAAACTGTGAGTTCCTGGTTGGGGCCATTAATCTGGAAACCCTGGATAACAGATGAAAACAGGAATTTCAGCATTTCTGTTAACTCTGAGATCTGGCTCTGAGGAAACAGGACCAGTAACAAGGACTCCCAATGTGGAGAATAAGTGTGACTTGCTGACAGGATACCAGCCTCTTTGGAGTTATTTTAGTGCTGATGAAGAGCAAAAATGCTCCTGAAGAGATATGCTCATAGCAGTCAGCTCAGAATTGGGGTAAGCATTTCTAGCATCATGCCATTATTTGGGATGCTTGTCCAATCTTGCCATCATAGACTGGGACCCATATGTAGAAAGAATGCATTATGTTTTCTGGGCAAAATGGCATTGGGGCAGATGAAAAGGAATGAGTCATTCTCCTAACAGCTTGTGAACCTATAGCTTTTACAGTAACCAGGAGCATTACATTTTGAAAGGCACCAGAAACTAAAACCTTTCAAGACCTAATGGATTTAATTAAACATCCTCTAATTCTAACATGCTGTCAGTTAATTTTGGCACTTTGAGAACCAGGGGAATCCATGTTGGGATTTTTAATAAGGTTAAGATGACTGGTGGAGGCAAGTGACTTTTGGTTTAAACCTTAATGAGATGCTGAGAGACCATTTGGTATGTGGGATTAATGATGTAACAATACAAAAGTACCTACTAGCTGAAGCCCAACTGGACTTCAAATAGGCACTACATCTGGCTTTGTCATTAGAAAATGCAGCAAGTGGAGCGTATGAATTACAGGGTATTCCGATGGAAGTGGACATCCTCACCAGGCCAACTGAGCTTGGAGAACACCACTTCAGTGAAAGCAGTTGCATAGCCTCATTTAGGACATATCCTGAACAGAGGGACTCTAGATCAGCCCACAGCAAAATGCCATAACAAAGCCAAGCCTCAGCCAAATGATTAACATTTTCTTCAGGATCTGAACCAGCAAGCCATTGATCTTGCTGCAAGTAAGAGGACTCAAGACAGCAAAAGAGCCCCACGAGACTGAAACTGAGTTGGAGAATGTCACAGGCTAGTGTCCAGGAGAGTGCACACCCTGGAAAGTCCACCTACATGGAGTTTGGAATAGTTAAATTACTTAGCAACATCCAAATCAGAACCAATAAAAATAAATGTCTTGTGAAATTGTCAATCTGGTTCTAATGGAGGTTGATATTGATGCGGATCAGTGATTGAAGAACAATCTTGAACACAAGCTAATTTAGACTGGTTAAGACTGTGTAAGATCTTGGCTAGACGGAGGATCTTTTCCTAGGGAAACTTTACGGATGAAGAGTACAATTTCAGTTCCGGTTTCGTATGAGAAAGAGCTAGTTCAGTTATTACTAATTATAGTAAAAGGCTCGGGCCCCAGCCAGATGGCGTGAAGTTTGTTGAGAAAGATTCCCTGAGACTGGCTCAACATTTTTCAATTAGAAAATGGCTGCCTCAGTGCAGTCCACATTAAATACCCAGACATTTTTCAGGAAGGTCTAGGGACTATCAAAGGAGCTAAGGCTACTTTGCATTGAGTCATAGAGATGTACAGTATGGAAACAGACCCTTTGATCCAACTCATCCATGTGACCAGATAGCCTAGCTTACTCGAGATCAATTAGCCAGCACTTGGCCCACAACCCTCTCAACCCTTGCTACTCATAGACCCACCCACAATGTTGTAATTGTACCAGCCTCCACCACTTCCTCTGGCAGCTTATTCCATACACGCAACACCCTCTGCGTGAAAAGGCTACCCCTTAGGTCCCTTTTATATCTTTCTCTTATCACCCTAAACCTATGCTCTCTAGTGTTGAACTCCCCCAAACCAGGGAAAGGACTTTGTCTAATTATCCTATCCATGCCCCTCATGATATTCTATAAACCTCCATAAGGTCACCCCTCAGCCTCCAATGCTCCAGAGAAAACAGCCACAATCTATTCGGCCTCTACTTATTGCTCAAATCCTCTAACATCCTTGTAAATCTATTCTGAACCCTTTCAAGTTTCACAACATTCTTCCGATTGGAAGGAGACCAGAATTGCACGCAATATTCCAAAAGCACTTCCACCTTCACCTTCACCTATCTATTAAATTCCTGGCTACCTTTCCCCCAGCCCCATCCCGTCCCATTTCTCTCTCGGCCTCCCTGGTTCACAAGTCTCTTTCCTGATGAAGGGCTTTTGCCTGAAACGTCAATTCTCCTGCTCCTCGGACGCTATCTGACCTGTTGTGTTTTTCCAGCATCACACTCTCAACTCTGACTAATAAAAGAAAGTTTACCAAATGCTTCCTTCACTATCCTATCCATCTGTGACTCTACTTTCAAGGAAGTATGAACCTGTACATACAGGGTGACCTGGACAAGTTAGATGAGTGTTCAGATGCAGTTTAATGTGGATAAGTGTATAGTTATTCACTTTGGTGGCAAGAACAGGAAGGCAGATTACTACCTAAATGGAATCAATTTAGGTAAAGGGGCAATACAGAGACATCTGGGTGTTCTTGTACACCAGTCAATGAAGGTAAGCATGCAGGTACAGCAGGTAGTGAAGAAGGCTAATAGCATGCTGGCCTTCATAACAAGAGGGATTGAGTATAGAAGCAAAGAGGTCCTCCTGCAGCTGTACAGGGCCCTGGTGAGACAACACCTGGAGTACTGTGTGCAGTTCTCGTCTTCAAATTTGAGAAAAGACGTTCTGGCTATTGAGGGAGTGCAGCATAGGTTCACGAGGTCAATTCCTGGAATGGCGAAACTGAAAGACTAGAGCGACTGGGCTTGAATACCCTTGAGTTTAGAAGACTGAGAGGGGATCTGATTGAGACATATAATATTATTAAAAGATTCAACTCTCTGGAGGCAGGAAACATGTATCGGCTGATGGGTGACTGCCGAACCAGAGGACACAGCTTAAAAATACGGGGTAGACCATTTAGGACAGAGATGAGGAGAAACCTCTTCACCCAGAGAGTGGTGGCTGTGTGGAATGCTCTGCCCCAGAGGGCAGTGGAGGCCCAGTCTCTGGATTCATTTAAGAAAGAGTTGGATAGAGCTCTCAAGGATAGTGGAATCAAGGGTTATGGAGATAAGGCAGGAACAGAATACTGATTAAGGATGATCAGCCATGATTCTATTGAATGGTGGTGCAGGCTCGAAGGGCAAAATGGCCTACTCCTGCACCTATTGTCTATTATACTCCAACGTCTCTTTGTTCAGCAACGATCCCTCCGACCTTACCATTAAGTGCATAAGTCCTGCTCTGATTTGCTTTTCCAAAATGCACCACCTCACATTTATCAAAATTTAAACTCCATCTGCCACTCCTCAGCACATTGGCCCACCTGATCAAGATCCTGTTGTACGCAAAATGGCCTACTCCTGCACCTATTGACCTATTGACGATCCCTCCGACCTTACCATTAAGTGCATAAGTGCTGCTCTGATTTGCTTTTCCAAAATGCACCACCTCACATTTATCTAAATTTATACTCCATCTGCCACTCCTCAGCACATTGGCCCACCTGATCAAGATCCTGTTGTACTCTGTGGTAACCTTCTTCACTGTCCACTACACCTCCAACTTTGGTGTCATCTGCAAACTTATTAACTATACCTCGTATGTTCATGTCCAAATCATTTATATAAATGATGAAAAACAGTGGACCCAGCACTGATCCTTGTGGCACTCCACTGGTCACAGGCCTCCAGTCTGAAAAATAATCCTCCACCACCACCCTCTGTCTTCTATCTTTGAGCCACTTCTGTATCCAAGTGGCTAGTTTTCCCTGTATTCCCTGAGACCTAACATTGCTCACTAGTCTCCCTTGGTGAACCTTGTTGATCACCTTATTAAAGTCCATATAGATCACTTTTGCCACGCTATGCTCATCAATCCTTCTTCAAGAAACTCAATCAAGTTTGTGAGACATGATTTCCCACACACAAAACCATGCTGACTATCTCGAATCTGTCCTTGCCCTTCCAAATACATGTAAATCCTGTTCCTCAGCATGTTGACCAGGAAGCAACTCCATGATTCTGCAAGGCTCTCCCAGTGCCATTTGCCTTATGTGCAAATGTAGGGGCAGAAGTCAGGAGGCTGGAAAGCAAAGGGTTCAACAAACCAGTACAGTTTGGAAAATGGGCAGCACTGGTCATACCAATTGGTTTACATTTGTGGGGATTTCAAACAAACAGTAAATCACTTATTACAGCTGGACAAATACTGAATTCATTGTATAGATGAATTATACGTAAAACTGGCAGGGGAGGGTTGTCCTCACAAAGCTGGATATATGTCATGTGTTTAGATGAGGATTCCTGGATGAGTGGCACGGTTAATGTCCATAAGAGTTTGTACCAACATACGTGACTGCCATTCAGGGTATCATTAGCCTGTGCAATTTTTCAGCGGGTGATGGAGAACATTTTTGCAAGGTCTACCCTTGGTCGTTATTTACCTAGATGTCATGTTAATAACAGGAAAGACCAGTCAAGAATATTTAGAGAACTTGGACATAATCCTTAGATGTTTCTTCAAAATGGGTGGATGCCTTAGAAGAGAAAAATATCTCTTCCAGGCATCCCAGGTGACTACTTGGGCTATAGTGTCGACAAGATCGGGTTACACCCATTGGAAGATGAAATGAGGGCAATTAAAGATGCCCTGGCTCCCTCGTTTGTGGAAGCTTACCGTAAGGGGCTCTGGGCTGAGGGGGTGCATGGTGGGAAGACAAAGGGCCAAAAAAGGTTTGAGAGGGAGTTGCTGCACAGTCTGATCCCACAGATGTTACTGTCTCCATCTCTCACAACAGCTCCCATCTTCACTCCTGTGTTCCCAGCTGTCATTTGCTCTCTCTCCCTCCCATGTCTTTCCTTCAATCCCCCATCCTTCACACCACCTCTCTGTTCACATTCACCTGTAGATTCACTTTCAACAATTCTCTGCCTCTTAACTCTCTTTCCTAGAATTGTTTAATTGTTCAGCCTTTCCCAATCTCCAACCTCCCTGCTCACCTCTACCTCTCCTCATACCTTTGTCTCCCAGCCCTGTGGGATCTTGCTGTTTCTAGCTTAGGATCATTCTGTCTTCCTTACACCATCACTCTGCTTCCCTTTCTCTCTCTCTCTCTCTCTCTCTCCCCCCCCTCCCTAATCTGTCCTGTCGTTTTTCTCTCTCTCCACGGGATCTTTTCTGCCCTTTGTACTCTCTATCTATGCTCTCAGTCCCTGAGCTCACTTGCTTTCTCTACCCCACCCCACTTCAGCAAAACTTGCTCTCTCTGGGCACTCTCCCTCCCTCCCTCCCTGTCCTGCTGTTTCTGTCCCTGAGGTGGATTTGGACTCAGTGTCTCAGGGTACTAAACATGTCATGGCCACTGTGGGATCTAGCATTTCCCTCTATCTCCTGAGTTTTGGGTGGATGGGGTGATAAAGCCCCTTTCTCAGTGAGGGGGGAGCGTGGAGTTGGGGTGGCAGGGGAAGCCTGGGGTAGCATGTGACCTGGGATCTTACTGTGCAGTGAGGCAGTCACGCAAAGCATCAGTGAGTCTCTGCACATGCTCACATCATAAAGGGCCATATTGAAGAGCCAGTGTTGGACTGATGTGGGCAAAGTTGGAGATCACACAATAACGGGTTGTTTGGATGCGCTAGCTTTCGGACCGCTGCTCCTTCATCAGTTAAACACCTGATGGGGGAGCAGCGCTCCAAGGACTTGTGCTTTTAGTGAACCTGTTGGATTGTGGTGTGGTATTGTGATTTTTAAATTTGTCCACATGGGACAAGATTAACTTACGATGCCTGGTTGGCATGGACGAGTTGGACTGAAGGGTCTGTTTGTGTGCTGTATATTTCTATGACTCTATGGCTCAGTGGTTAGCACTGCTGCTTCACAGCACCAGGGGTCTGAATTTGATTCCACCCTTGGACGATGTCTGTGTGCATTTTGCACATTCTCCCCATGCGTGCGTGAATTTCCTCTTGGTCCTCCGGTTTTCTCCCATAGTCCAAAGATGTTCAGGTCAGTTGGTTTGGCCATGCTAATTTGCCCATAGTGTTCAGGGATATGCAGGCTAGGTGGGTTAGTCAGAGGAAATGCACAGCTACAGTGATGAGATGGGTCTGGGTTAGATGCTCTTCTGAGCGTTGGTGTGGACTCAATGGACTGACTGTACTGTAGGGAATTCTACAAAGGACAAATATTACAGCCAACAGCTCTCCTACATTCATAGGGATAATGAGGTCTGCAGATGCTGGAGATCAGAGATGGAAATGTGTTGCTGGAGAAGCGCAGCAGGTCAGACAGCATCTAGGGAACAGGAGAATCGACGTTTCGGGCATTAGCCCTTCTTCAGGAAGAAGGGCTAATGCCCGAAACGTCGATTCTCCTGTTCCCTAGAATGCTGCCTGACCTGCTGCGCTTCTCCAGCAACACATTTCCATCTCTAGAATCAACATATCCCAATCTTGAGTTAGACTGGTTCTAGAGTAGCACAGTGGCTCAGTGGTTAGCACTGCTTTCTCACAGCGCCAGGGACCCGGGTTCAATTCCTGCCTTGGGCAACTGCCTGTGTGGAGTTTGCACATTCTCCCCGTGCCTGCAAGGGTTTCCGCCGGGTGCTCTGGTTTCCTCCCACAGTCCGAAAGATGTGCAGGTTAGGTAAATTGGCCATGCTAAATTGCTCCTAGTGTTAGGCAAAGGGGTAAATGTAGGGGAATGGGTGTGGGTGGGTTGCACTTTGGCAGGTCAGTGTGGACTTGTTGGGCTGAAGGGCCTGTTTCCACACTGTAAGTAATCTAAACTGCCTGTAGTGTTAGGTGTAGGGGAATGGGTCTGGGTGGGTTGCTCTTCAGAGGGTCAGTGTAGACATGTTGGGCTGAAGG
>NC_057729.1:38083717-38135286 GCF_004010195.1 Chiloscyllium plagiosum | reverse complement strand
CCTTCATAATTTTATATGTTTATACAAGATCCGCCCCCCTCATTCTTCTGAATTCCAATGACTATAATCCCAGTCTACTCAGCCTCTCCTCATAAGCCAATCCCCTCAACTCCGGAATCAACCTAGTGAACCTCCTCTGCACCCCCTCCAGTGCCAGTACATCCTTTCTTAATTAAGGAAACTAAATCTGCACACAGTACTCCAGGTCTGTCCTATCACCCTCACCTTGACCTTTTTCCACCTATCACATTTCCGACGCCCCTCCCCCAAGTCCCTCCTCCCTATCTTTTATCTTAGCCTGCTGGACAAACTTTCCTCATTCCTGAAGAAGGGCTAATGCCCGAAACGTCGATTCTCCTGTTCCCTAGATGCTGCCTGACCTGCTGCGCTTCTCCAGCAACACATTTCCATCTCTACATTCATAGGGATGCCTGGGTAAGCACCGGACTAGTTTATATGACTATGCAGGCCCTTTCATGGGCTCAACATTCTTAGTCATTGTGGATGCCCACTCATAGTGATGGGATGTACATGAGTTCATTAGTCAAACATGGGGACAATGATAGAAAAGCTAGAAACATCACAGGCTCCTAGAAGTGTTGATCACAGACATTGGGCTGTCATTTACCAACAGGGAAATTGAGTATTTCCTAAAGTCAAATGGTCCTCGACATATTCGGACAGCTCCAAGCCATTCATTATTCAATGGTCCGGCGGAAAGAGTAGTCCAAACTTTGAAGGCAGGTTTAAAGAAACAGCCAACAGCTTCATTGGATTCCAAACTGTCTTACTTCCTATTTGATTATTGGACCACCCCTCATGCAACTGCAGGGACATCTCCAGCAAAGTTGCTGATGGGGAGATGACTCCGCACCAGGTTAAATCTGATTTATCCGGCCTGGAATGAGGGTGAAATAGCATCAGGGGCATCATTGCTGGACACAAGACTCCTCTAAGTTAGAGAGACAATTTAATTCAGGGAACAAAGTTCAGTCAAAACCATGGACAAGGGCCTGTATTGGTAAGAGGCAGGGTTGATGCATGATCAGGCCTCTTGACATACAAAGTTTGAGGAGGTGAGGCAGGTGAACAAGCACATAGACCACACAAAAGCTGCCAACTTGCAAACAGGGCAGGAGCAAAACATACCTGGCTCCTCAGAACAGCCAGAAAGGCTGTTGGACACCATGGGTTGTCCCTCTCTATCTAGCATCAAATAAACCTCAGAGTCTGAGATGGACTTGGCAGATGTCGCAGCCTTGACACCTTTACCACCTGAAAAAGAGGATGCATTTCTTCCAAAATGCTCTGGTAGCAAGAGGCAAGCTACAGTCTGCGGCTCGTTGCCCATATCTGAGGCTGAGTCGGAGGAACCGGAGCTGGCATGAAAACGCTCCAGGAGAGGTTACAAGAAAAAGAATAGCCTATGTCCCTGGACTGAGAGGAAGAGAGATGTAGTGATTGTAATAAGGTGGAGCAGAGAGAATGTGAGTTCCACGTTTGGGGCTGTTAATCTGGTCCAATCAGGGAGGTCTGGCTGACATATATAAACAAGACTGTCAGACATCTTGTCACTCCGACAGCTAGCTCTGAGGAAGCTGGACCAGTATCAAATACTATGCACATGTGAATAAAGGGTGACTTGGTGATGTGATATTGGCCTATGCAGAGTTATTTCACAAACCAATAAAGCTCTAGTGACAGAAAGCTGTTACTGTTGCCACATATTCACTGCCATCCCTCTAAAGCTATCTTGTCACTCCGACAGCTAGCTCTGAGGAAGCTGGACCAGTATCAAATACTATGTACATGTGAATAAAGGGTGACTTGGTGATGTGATATTGGCCTATGCAGAGTTATTTCACAAACCAATAAAGCTCTAGTGACAGAAAGCTGTTACTGTTGCCACATATGAGAACAAAGGTGTGGAAACATTTGTAGAAAAATCCCTAACAGAGGAATTCTTTCATCATATGAATTATAAAGGTTCAAGATCAATTAAAGATGAACATTCCTGTGAATAAATACAAAAATCATAATACCACCGGTTAGAAGAGCAGTTTCGAAAGTGCTTGCTCGCACATGGGTTTAGCATAATGTCATTTTATACCTTCTGAAATGCCTTGAATCAAGTCCAGCCAAATGGGACAAAGCTCTTCATTCTCTCCCAGCCTCACACCTTGCAGTAAATTAGTTTGGGGAGTAACAAAATATTTATTACAGAAGATAGGTTGCTGCAGAGTTCCCATAACTTAACTTGTCAGTCTCACTCAAGTATGGCTAATACAGAAAATGGAAATGTCACACAAATGTGGCAAGAGAGTTCTCTTTTGATTTTAAAGTTACTGCACAATGTTGAGAAGAGCCTATGGAGGTTTAATGTGTATCTTGATGACATATTTCACTTTCCACCACTTTGTTCCACAGTGCTGACTTCAATGAAATGATATGTATCATAACAAATCATCAATCTACACAAAAGTATTGAAATATTTTGTCTGTTTTTGAATTAGTAACCTTCATAGGTTTCTACCAATGGAATATATGCAAGACCATCCATAAAATGACAGTCTGTTTTACTTCTGTCTAGCATCAGCAGATTCTAAATCAGTGTCAACAGGATGATCTAAAATGCAGGAATCTGAAGATCTTGTGCATTCCCAGGCTAATTTCCCATTTTCTAATACATTTCAAAGGACTTGACACTTTGTGATGTTGCTCATGCGATATCAGTTCAGTTCCATGTGGACAAATGAAAATGAAAATGTTAGATTAGCATGTAAGTGAAGCAATCACATGTACATTTCATAGACGTCCATAATTTCAAAGATAATGGGATTTCGCTTTATCATTTAAAGACTCATCTAGGAAGAATTACAAAAAGTACAACATTTTATGAAGACTCAACGTTAATACAAAATCTTTGTAAAGTATTCACTTGCACTTTTATCTAACTTTATTTTAAACATTTGGTGCACATTTACACATCAATTTTGTTACTGCACCAAAGTGTTCTTCCATAATTTGTATGTAACAATTCAATAGCAATGGCGTTGTAACGCAAAGGTTGTAAATACCAAATCTTTTAATGGGAGGTTGTGCAATTGAATTTGATAAATTTAATAGTATGTGTGCCCATGCTGCTCCTTTAACAAGGTTATGTTGCCCTTGACTTTTCTCAAGATGGGGGGTTGGGGTTGTAAAGGCAGAGGTTCCGATTTGTCTGGATTTTAGGGTCTTTGCTACAATTCGGGAAAAGGCTTTTAGGTTTTTTTTTAAAACAGTTGTACAATGAAATGGGAGTGGCCATTTCTCCCAGTTCAGGGATTTTTCTAGTTTGGTTTAGTATTAGCTGGGAACCTAGAGAAACAGCTGCAGTGGAGAGAGGTTCCATGCTTCAGCAAATGATCCCTGGCTGATTCTCTCTTTCAATCTGGCATCACTCCTGTAAGAGCTGGAAATGTGTTGCTGGAAAAGCGCAGCAGGCCAGGCAGCATCCAGGGAACAGGAGAATCGACATCTCGGGCACAAGCCCTTCCACTCCTGTAAGAACCAGTGTTTGAATTTACATTTTTTTGCCAAAAGAGGTGAGTTTATGGGGATGATGCAGGAAATTGGAACAGCTCCTTTCTTCAATTGCGGGGGATATTGTATCAGTTGGGTTTTTAAATCGTTGTTATTGTTAGTGTTTAATTCGGTGATGTGTAAATAAATACTCTCTTACTTGAAGCCAAGTGGTTTGACCAGCTCCATCACTCCTGGGATATCCACCTCACATCTGCCTAAAACAATTAGAAAAGTTAGGGTCTGGGCTACCCCCCTAAAATGTTTTGAGGGGGGTCTGGCCTGGTCCATAACAGACATGACAAACCTCAGAAAAATGAGCAAGAAAGCTACTAGAATGACATTATAGCTATTAAACAGAACATTTTACCAAGGAAGGAAACCAGCTGTAGACAGCTGTTTTTATTTGAATGATCATTCATTGGCTGCACCAGCATTTATTGCCCATCCCTAGCTGCCCTTGAGAAGGAATTGATGAGCTGACTTCTTGAACTACTGCAATCCATGTGCTATAGGTAGATCCACAATGCCATGAGAGGTGAATTCCATGATTGTGACCAAGTAACACTGAATTAATGGTGATACATTTCTAAGACAGAATGAGAGTAACTTGCAGGAGAACATGCAGGTAGTGGTGCTGTACTGTATCTGCTGCTCTTGTCCTTCTAGATGGCACGGGACAAGGGTTTGGAAAGTGCTGTCCAAGGACACTTGGTGAATTTCTGCAATGCATCTCACAGATGGTACACACTGCTGCGACTAGCATAGGTGCTGGGGGCATTGGATGTTTGTGGATGTGGTGCCAATCAAGTAGCTGCTCTGTCCTGAATGGTGTCAAGCTTCTTGAGTATTTACACTCATCCAGGCAGGAAAGGAGTATTCCATTACACTCCTGCCTTGTGCCTTGTAAATGGTGGACAGGCTTTGGGCAGTAAGGAGATGAGTTATTCACTTCAGTATTCCTAGCTTCTGACCTGCTCTTGTAGCCATTGTATTCATATGGCTAGTCCAATTCAAGTTCTCATCAATGGTAACTCCCAGGCTGTTGTTAGTGGGGGGAATTCAGCAATGGTAATGCCATTGAACATCAAGAGATGGTGGTTAGATTCGCTCTTATAGGAGATGGTCATTGTATGGCATTTGTATCACAAATGTTCATGTCACTTTTCAGCCCAAACTTGGATATTGTCCAGATCTTGCAGCATTTTGGTGTGGACTGCTTCAGTATTTGAGGAGTCGTGAATAGTGAACATTGTGCAATCATCAGTAAACATCTTATGATGTTTATGATGTTTATCTTATGATCTTATGACCTTATGATTAATGAAGCAGCTGAAGATGGTTGGAACAAGTGAGGTTTATACCTGAATGTTGACTTCTTCACCTTCTGATGCTGCTTGACTTGCTGTGTTCTTCCAGCCTCCTGCTTGTCTATTTATCATAGAAGCATAGAATCCCTACAGTGAGGAAACAGGCCCTTTGGCCCAACAAGTCCATGCTGACCCTCTGAAGAGTAACCCAACCAGACCCCTTCCCCTACCCTGTATTTACCCCTGACCAATGCACCTAACCTACATATCTCTGAATGCTATCGGCAATTTAGCATGGCCAATTCACCTAACCTGTAACCTTTTTGGATTGAGAGGAAACTGGAGTACCCAGAAGAAATCCATGCAGATTTGGGGCGAATGTGCAAACTCCACACAGACAATCGCCCAAGTTTGAAAGCAAACCCGGGTCCCTGGCGCTGTGCGGCAGCAGTGCTAACTACCGAGCCACCGGGTCACCCACAGTTGGGTAATTGTAAACAATCACTCAAGAATGTTTACAACGACCTTCGAGTAAGCAGGGATTTCAGTGTTATCATAAAGCTCTGCATCGTGAAAATTAAAAATATATTCAGATTTAAAACCGTCTTTTTCCTTTCCCAGCAACTTCCTTGACAGGGTATTATCATGAGCAGCTTCAGAAAGTGCAAATATATTTTCCAAATCCTTAGTAAACTTGGAAGCAATTTACTCTCTACTTGTGTCAGTATTTTGTTGATCCAAACTTATTGTTCTCCTGAATACACAGCTCGTAAAACATTACTGAGATTTGAACACACGGCATTCTTTCTCCACCAGATCACTCTCCTATGACCTGATTTGTTGGGGAATACTTTCATATTACAGCTGTAGTTCAGGTAGGATGTGTGGTTGCTTTGCACTGGCATGTTGCAAATCTTAGTTCAGGGTCAAGCCTAATAGTTTAACAAGGCAAATTGAGTTGTGAGAAGACAGCATTGCTTTGTTTCGCCCAAGTTTAAACACCCAATTCATCTTTAATGTGGAAAGAGTCTAATCCATTTTCCCCCTAATCAAACTATTCAGGGATATTCTTACACCCCAACACAGCAGGTAGGACTTGAACCCAGGGTTCTGGGGTCTAGGGGCAAGGACACCTACGGGGAGAGTCTAAACCATTTTGCACAAATGACTAACTTATAACACAAATACACCCTGGTAGAACCCGATCAATCGAACTGGCTCCAAATTTATACCAACTATATTTACTTTACTCAAAAAAGTAATTTGCATGTAAACATCACGGGAATTCTCAAAAATTGTTTTAATTATCATAATAGAAAGATTTGCATAAATTAGAATAAATTACTTATTTAGTGCGTCCATTCATGAGTGACATTGGAGAAAATTGTTTAATGATTAAGTTTGAAAAACAACTGAGCATTCTAACTGGCTTCTGTGTCTCCGCTTTTAATAGGTTTTTTTTGAGAATTTAGAGCGATGTATGCACGAGGAGATAACTGATCATTGGAAATCTGAAATACTTCAGTATTTATAGGACACATTACTACTGCATGATATCGCTGTTGTCAGTTGAAAAAAAAATTATAGTCATCTTGACTCATAATTATCTTCATTGTGCTGCAAGGCTCTCGGTCACAAATAGCTCGATTCACTTGATACTACTGGACTTGTCACTCAAATGAACTATCAGATATTCCTCCAGACCTCTATCAACCTGTTTGCTCCAGCTGAGCGTGTGTTGTAGCCTGATCATTCTTCAGGGTAGTCAGTTTCTGACAGTTTCATCCTTATACCTGAACGTGGAACCGTTGTCTTTCTGAACTGCTTTTAAAAAAAACTGGATTGCGCCAGTTGCAAAGGAAGCGATTTCTCTCCCGAATATTTGAGTTGGAAGCGAGCTTCGCGCTCAGCCGCGTACGTGTGGTGTGTGTGTGTGTGTGTGAGAGAGAGAAACAGGGAAGCAGTCTGCGTCAGGACCCGGGGGAGTCCTCACAGAGCAACTACTTCAACATCTTCAAGCTGCCAGGCAGAGCCAGAAGCAGTCAGCATTTAAGTATATCACGGCGCTCCGGGTATCTCCAACGGATCATCTCTTGCTAATCAGCCGGCCGGCGGGATAATGCCACAGCGGCCCAAGTAATACGAGAAAAATTGCCAGATATGAGACCGCTCTGGATTCCCCTCTGTCTTCTGGTGTATCTGTGGTCAAGCGCAGAGGGACAAGTCTTCGCAGGTAAGTTCAGCATTCAGAGACCGACATGTACCGCGCAACGTATGGGGCTGATCTGCATGGGGTTAGTTGTAAAACTTGGTGGTGGCTATCACAATGATCATCGTTAATGAGGAGCCCTCTCTTAAAGTCAATGAATGATAGCTCAGAATGAGCTCGACCGTGAATGTTTAAGATGGCAATGCTTAGCAAATTGAATTTCCAACTCCAGATTATGCAGTGATCACTTGGTTCAAACTCACCAAATGCCACGTAAAAGAAAAAAAAATCAATATCTCGAATTGACCTTTTGTTTTGGGGCTTTATACCGGTTTCTCAAACATCGCTGTAAAATCGACTTCCAGCAAGTGCCTCCTAAGTGAGGTTGCGTAACTTCTTTTGGTGAAGTTTACCATATGTTGTGCAGAAGGAGAGATATATTATTTTCAGCTCCTTGGCACTCGTTGTTCAAAGCTAGTAGATTCTACTGGTCCCCGCTTACTTTGGGGTTACCCATTCACAGCCGGTTTGAAACTCAAGCATCTGTTTTGAAAAGGTAATGTTCCAATGAGCCCATTTGGTCAGCATGGGGTTGGAAAGAAGGCGGAGTGGATTTGACCAGCTCGTAATCTCCAGCAGGAGATCTCTCCCATTTCCCGGGAGTCAGCAAACTATCCATCGGAACTGGAGTCTTACTGTAACCTTGAGCCTTCGAAATTGCATATGAACCATGAACGCTGCAGGCACATAATAATCAGGATGTTACAAGTGTTAAAAAAGTAATTTTCGAGATAATTGGCAGCACATTCTATTGTTTGGAACGGGTCTCGAACGCCCCCACACCTCTTATGATTGAATCTGATCGATCCTTAAAAGATCAGCTAAAGTTTTGTCAACTGCCTGCAGACGGCTGACTCCCAGCCAAATGAAACCACATCAGGAGCAACACTGCATTTTTAGCACTGTAACACTGTGTTCTAATGAGGGCTCCAGCTTCAAAATATATTGGAGGCAGCTCTAAGTTCAGTTAAACAACACTTCAAAAATCGACTATCCCACACAAAGCCTCAACTTGTATGTGTTGGGTGGTTTTCTGGGGTTGGAGAGCCCTGGGTTTTTAAAAGTAAAATCCATAAATAAAGATTATGTGCTGGTGGTGCATGCGAATGTTTATGGCAAAGTGGAAACCAGAACAAACATTCTTGTCTCAGGTGCATCAATCCTGAATGAAAATAGTTGTGCATTCTTTGTTTTTGTTGTGGTTCTGTTCACCGAGCTGGGAATTTGTGTTGCAGACGTTTCGTCCCCTGTCTAGGTGACATCCTCAGTGCTTGGGATACTCCTGTGAAGTGCTTCTGTGATGTTTCCTCCGGCATTTATATTCTTTTTTTTACAGTGGGAATAAAGGAAGGTAGTCCAATCTAAACTGAAAAACAGCAAAGGACCAGGCTATAAATTTCCTAACCAATCTTTTCACAATATAAGACATTCCATGCTGATAATTAAAGATCTAAGTTTAATTTGCAAAATAAATGTCCTTAGGCATTTTTCACATTGGCATACCTTACCCTGATATCGTTACTAGTGTTACAGGCCACATGCAAAGGCAATCAGATGAGTCAGTGCAAATCCTTCACTGGGTGGTGGAGAGAGAAAGAGCTTGTAAGAGTTGATTGGGTAGGAGCAAAATCAAACAGTGTGGCACTGAGCTCAATGGTTTAGGATAATCACAGGAAAATCTGGGTATAATTTCTGGACTATGCTGAGTTAGCGAATTAGCTGGTTCCACCTGAGATGAAACATTGGTGTCTTGTTTGTGAAATCAGACCCTCTATGACTGGACAGATGTGGGGAAATAATTGACCAAAATTCTTGTGCATGTTATTACCCAGAGGAGATGCTATGTTCATAAGGTAATTGGCAAAGGGTGTACCAAACTTATTCATGTTTTCAATTGACAAATATGTAGATAAACAAACAAAACTATGTTAATTTGCCAATCATATGGTATTAGTTATGTAAGGCAATTTTTTTTTTGAGGAGTATGACATTGCTTCTGCCAAAAAAAATCACCACTTATGTTGAAATGTTACAGAAATCTAGAAATTCATTTTCCTGCAAAAAATACATTTATGAAGTGTTGCTCCACATAATCCTCTTCGTTATGAACACTCAATAATTATTTCTGTTGTGTAAATTTCTGTGATGAATTATTAATAAGCATATGTTATAGTCAGCATCTTCATCTTTTACATAGCTTTATTTTCCATAGAAGATCTGACATCCCTGCATACTCATAAGTGATAAGTATTCTTCTATAGCTCATGTAACGTGAAAAGTTGAAAAGTTTAGCTTGCTAATTATCTTCATTATAAGTTAATCAATAGAAATTCTGTTGTAATGACGAAGTAAGATTCTTTATTCAAAACTAACTTCATAGTTCATCATTTTCACAACAAATTTAGTTTAACTTTTTCCTCTTAGAAAGTGGAAAATTATTGTTACCACGAGATGGCGCTCTAAACAATGCCATTTGGAAGGGATCTCACTATTCCAAAGCAAGTGGAAAAAGCTCCAGCTTAATTCTAATGTGAAAGAAATATTAAATAGAAAAAAGTGTAGTTCATTTTAAACAATATACAGGCAGTCTGAAACAGATACAATTGCACTGTTGTTGAATCAAAAGTATCCTTTCCCATTTTGAATCCATAATATTCTAATTGTCGAGCATATTAGATATAAAATACATCCTATTGTTATTGAAACATTAGTTCCAAAAGCCTACATTGATGTTCAAGACTAATATTTATCTAATAATTTTTTTTGCACTATGTTTACAACATATGATAAGAAGTCATATTTTATTCAATTTTGTGCATTTTCTAATAGAAATTAATTGTATTTTACAGTATGTGCATTTTCTAAGCTACTTAAAATACTTTTGAAAGTGGAACTGTAAAATATTTTAATGTTGGACTGAATGATCAGATGATGGATGTGAACTATGGCCCTTACCTTCTCTTACTCATTCTCCAGCTTATCTAATGCAGACACAACACAGAATCTGTCACATTACTCAGTGTTTCTACCTCAAAAGTGAGGCCTGACAGGAGGTGGACAGTGGATAAGTGCAGCTGCTGCCCACTCACCTGTCCATGCGCAAAATGACAACCTTAGGAAGTGGTGTCTTGATGAATTCCAAGAGAAAGAGCCTCCAAACATGGAATGCAGCCATTTCAGCTACAAGCTGAAAGTGAAAACTAAACAGACTTACATATAATTTCAATCATTCAGACCTCCCTTAATTTCAACATATTGCATTCCCAGTCACAGTGAGATACTTTTTAAGAAGGTAGGTAATGGAATACTTCAAGTTTCATGGTGCATGCTTGCAAATGGAATACAAAGGGCTTCGATGATTCTATAAATCACCAGGTAATTGTTCAAGATAATGTAGGAAGAGGTCTATGCTCGAGTTCTCTTTTAAATTAAACTGAAACTTTCAAGAAAAAAATATTTTAAAAAGTGGTTAGATGTTTTCATATTTGAATCTGGCTTTAGCATTGTGCTTATGTGAAGACAAAGTTATTAATTATTTGGGTGTTATGTACTGTGCTGTGCAAATTAGATGTCCTGTTAAATAAAAGAAAATTATGAATACTGTAAATATGAAATAAATACAGAACATACTGGAATTACTTAGCAGCTCCATTAGCACTTCTTAAAGGAGGAGACAGGTACATTTTATGAATGATTGTGACACAAATCAGATGCTGACATGCTGTGTTTGTGGCACTTGATGCCTTTATATTTCAGATGTAAGCAATCTTGTCAGTTTCTAGACCACAAAAAAACTCAATATTACAATACAGCTAGAAGCTGACCATTTCAGACACTATTGAATTTTGTCAAATATCGTAATTCAGTGAGGATATGTAGATTAATGGACCTGTGATACATCATGTTTTGCCTAAATTTGAACTCCCCTGATAAATCACAGGCAACACTGGTATATTGAGGATCACAATTATAGTACAGTCTTGCCTCACTATGGTTTGCAGTTTCAGTTGTTCATTTTGTGATTAGGTAATTTTATCTGATAAAATGATTTAAAAGCAAAGTCCAGGGTTTGTTTCCAGTGCTCTGAAGGAAATAGTAAGTGTGTTTGATGCCGGCGAAGTCATTCCTGATCCAATGATATAATTGGAAAGCATTCCAATCACTTAGTGTTAATTTAGGATTACTAGGGGCTACTTAGGGTTAAGGAAGAAGAGAAAGCTGTTGTAAAAATGATTTTAAAAAGTACAAATAATTCATCAATAGTGTCACATTGAGAAGCTGATATCAATGAGGCCAAAATGAAAGAAAGAAAAGGAGGGAGATATTATAACTTTTTAATTATACAGGCTGTAAGTTATCTTCATTTCATACAAAAACTAATTTTCTACTGAAGGTTTCGATAGATGGATTTGAAGGGAAAAATATTTTGAAGAAATTAGTTGTGGATTAATTACTTGCACTCTAACCTCTGAGTCAGAACGTTGCAGGCACAAGTCCATTCCAGGACTTAAACACAGAAGTCTGGGCCAAGTCCCAAATGCAGTCTATTACTGAGAGAAGGAGTAACTGGAAAAGCACAGCAGGTCAGTGAGCATCTCAGGTGCAGGAAAATCAATGTTTCGGGCATAAGCCCTTCATCAGGAATGGGTCAAATGCCGAAAACATTGATTCTCCTGCTCCTCGGATGCTACCTGACTTGCTGTGATTTTCCAGCACCATACTTTAGACTCTGATCTCCAGCATCTGTGGTACTCACTTTCTCCTAGTACTAAGGAAACTCAATTAACATCAACCAAGCCTTACCTGCCTGCTCAGGTAGAGAGAAAAGATCCACGAGCACCATTTTAGAAAGAGCAGTAGAGTTATACTCAATGTGTTAATAATATTTATCCATCAAACAATAGAAATAAACAAAATACCTGGTTACCTATACATTGAAATTTATGGAAACAAATTTGACTGCTGTATCTTTACATTTCAGAGTTATCTCATTGTCTGGAAAGTACTTTGGGGCATCTTGAAAGCAGTATATAAATGCAAGACACTTTTATGTATACATTTCTAAAATAGATGTACTTAGAATCCCTGCAGTGTGGAATAAGGCCATTCAGCCCAACTAGTCCACACCAACCCTCCAAAGAGCATCCCACCCAGACTTACCCCGCCTTTCCCACAGCTAATCCACACACCCCTGGACAATTTAGCGAGGCCAATCCACTGAACCTGCACATCTTTGGACTGAGGGAGGAAAGCAGATCACCTTTAGGAAACCCATACAGACACAAGGAGAATGTGCTAACTCCACACCAGTCACCTGAGGCTGGAATTGAACTTGGGTCCCTAGTTCTATAAGGCAGCTGTACTAAACCACTATGCCATCCTAGATTCTGATTTAACATGAGTCTAAAGAAGATCAGGATAAAATATTAGCTTTGAAATAATTCATGTTCTCGGTTGAGCAACCTGAAACAATATGATAGAGCTCACTACAGACCTCAGAAATAAGCTACCCACAAAGTATGAACTGAACCTAATACACATATGTTTTTTCTTCCAAAGGTAATTTGAATTTGCAGACTTGCAGAATTTTGCAAGCGATAGTGTCAACCAACAACAGGGCAGTAGCAGGCATGCTGTTTAAACAAACCACAATACTTAGGAATGGCTATACAAATATAAATTGTATTTTTGTAGAGCATAACTTGAGTACTGCTGAGAACGGATACATTTTGTCACTGCTTTTTATTTTGCAATGATTAGAACAACTTGTAAGAATACCAATTCAAAGGGAAAACCAACATTTATATTGGATGAGAGGACATTGCTGATTGATTGATTGACAAAGGCACTCTCATTGGCAGGGGTGTTGCCAAAGAAAATATACCAACTAATAATAATTGACAGTTAATAACCAGAGGAGAAAGTGAGGACTGCAGATGCTGGAGATCAGAGTCAAAAAGTGTGGCGCTGGAAAAGCACAGCCGGTCAGGCAGCATCAAAGGAGCAGGAGAGTCCATGTTTCGAGCATAAGCTGTTCGTCACAAATGTTGATTCCTGCTGAAGACCTTATGCTCGAAACGTTGACTCTCCTGCTCCTCAGATGCTGCCTGACCGGCTGTGCTTTTTCAGCGCCGCAGTCAATAGCCAGACGGTGTTTAAATTTTAAACCAGAAAGCTTGACTCTGATTGGTTAGGTCATTGTCCTGAGAAAAATTGAGACATATACTTGAGTTGAAGGAAGAAACTCAAATATTGGAACACAAATTTAATCTTAATTCTTCTAAAAAATGTAATTTAATATATTAATCTAAAGGGATGAAATTAATTAAGTGTAAAATTAATTTTTTTACAACAGGAGTGTTTGTTCAGCAGATGCCATGACTTAGCATACTGTTAACAACTCATTTACTCCTGCTTAAACAAGACTTAATCTTTGTCATTAGTCCAGAATTTAAGAATGGTAGGCAAATATTTGAAGTTCACAACAATTCAATTGTTTCTATTTTGATTCTGTTTGCAAAGACTGCAACAGTGCAAACTTTAGAGAAGTCGGACATCACTAGCAGTAACGTCTCGATTTCCATTTTTTGTGGAAGGTGACCATTGCCATCAGTTTCACACAATAATAATAGCTGACAGCCTAATCAATGTAAGTACCACAAATTCTGAGAGATTATGCCTTTGGAAAAAAGTGAGGAAAGTATTTGCAGTTATAAACATCTTCCTGCAACTCTCACAACATAGCTACATACTGTAGCAATCTTTTCTATACAACCAATTCCCACACACAATAATGAACTGAATAACTAACAAAACTTTTTATTTGATTGCAAATTGTTCGTCAACAAAACTTGGGGATCACTATGCTTTTCTTTGAGTACTAACATGGAATCCTTAACATTTTGTCACTGCTTTTTGTTTGCAATGATCAGAACAATTTAGAAGAATACCAATTCAAAGAGAAAAACAAACATTTATGCTACATGAGAGGACAGTGCTGATTGGTTGGCAAAGGCACTCTCGTTGGCAGAAGTGTTGCCAAAGAGAATATACCAACTAATGATGATTGACAGTTAAGAGCCAGGGGAGAAAGTGAGGACTACAGATGCTGGAGATCAGAGTCAAAAAGTGTGACCCTGGAAAAGCACAGCCAGTCAGGCAGCATCCAAGGAGCAGGAGCGTTGACATTTCAAGCATAAGCTGTTTATCAGGAATGTTGAAAAATGTGCTATGGTTTAATGTTTAAACAAAAAGATGGTTTCTCCAATACTTCAACATTTTCTCAGCACTATTAGCAAGTTATGTTGTGGTCATGACTCTGACTACTTTATTAGGAATTTTAGAATGTCAAGAGTTTATTTATTTATGGAGGCTAATGTATGAAAATTATTCTTTAAATGTAGAGATTTAAGCAGAAAGAAAACACATATCCTTCCTATTAAATTTTTAAAAATCAAATTAGTTACGATTCGGTCATGCAAAGGTTGGCCTTTTTTCAGGCATTAAGGTTTCATGCATGTTTGTGATACGATTTTTAAAAATTGCACTTGTCAATCATTTGAAAATCAATGATCTGACATTTACATTTTAACTGCTCTCATGCCTCAAAACTGTTAGCCTAATTTCTGTGCTAATTTCTGACATCAGAACTTGAATCTATAACTTAAAACAATTACAAAATGAAGTCTAAACAAGGTAAAACTGCAATACATGCACAACAAAGCAGGGAAACACCAAAACATACCTGACCAATTTCCACTTTTCACTGAATCGAATAATCTCTTTGTTTTGTTATTATGTTAATTTTTCATCAACTTATATGTTGATGAGGTTTGTAATTCTAATCTGTCTTAAATATTTCTGAAAACTCACAATATACAATTGTTTCCATATTTGTCATTCTACAAAGGAATATCAATTATTGATATGAACACAATTCATTGACCTCAAACTTCAGTGAACTGAAGCTGAAACATAGTACATTCACTCAAGATATACATCTGATCAAATTTATTTTGAGTGACAGTTCAGTTGTCCTTGAAGGAACAATGAATATGATTGTGCTTAAAATTTTAGTTCTCTGAAAGTATGTTTTGGTAAATTAAGGAAAGATTCAAAATTTGGTTATCCATTTCAAAGTTCAAAGTTTATTGTGAAGTTTGTCCCAGTATACCAAAATGGGCAACTCATGTTCTCCTGTAAGCAACTAGAATGTAAAGTATGTTTCAGTGATGAATTAAACATAAAATTAATTCATTATAAATAACAAAGGCAAATAAGTTGGTTACTCTCTATCTTCTAAGGTACTTCAGCAGAATGAAAATCTAATCACTAAGATAACTCTGTGGAATTAATTATAAGACTGGAAATGATATCCCTGGGGCGGTGGAAAGATTGGAATAGGATGCTCAGGCTTCATCTGTGTAACATGGTAAAGTGGCTTGAGATGAGAGCAGTCATATTGTAAATGTCAGAGTAATGATTTTGGAGTGATTGCAATTTTTGAAAATCAGACATTGGAGAAGTGCATCAAGTCTTAATGTTTGAATAAAAGCTGCCCTTTTGAGTGACTAAATGTAATAAATTTGAGTTTTAATTTTCTTTCAGGGGAAGGATGTTTGTTTTCTTTCGGTTTAAATCTCTATGTCTAAGAGAACTGTTCTTATGTACACAAGATTCCTCAGAGAAATGGGCTGTCAGGTTCTACAATTACTGTTTAAGCAGTTTGAGGCATGACTTCAGCAATTTAATAATGTTGCTCTCACTGTGCAAATGACAAATATATTCTTTAAAGAAAGACTGATGGAGGTATAGATCTTATCTGATCAAGTCTTTTTTTGAGTGCAAATTGCAGTCTGTGAGTAAGATACAATGAGGGTAATTTGCCAAGTCAGTAACACTGGTCAGGAGCCTCATCACAAGCTCTGTGAGCTGAGGAATCACAAGGGTGTTGTTCATAATTTTTGTGCATGGATGGAAAATTACAGGCATTAAGCTACAGTTTCTTTAGCAAAGCTCACCATGCGCACAGCTATGTGTAAAATTGACTCTAACATCCACTTACAATTTGCATCTGTCTTTGTTAAAAAAACTTACAAAATCATATTGGTTTATTTATTAGGAGTACACAATTTTTGATGTATGCTTAAAAGAGATATAATCCTTCAGGCTCATCAAATAGCTTAGTGAATGGGAAACAGCATATGATATTTGGGGTTGCTTTTGGAAATGGTCAGTGGTGTTAAGAGGAATGTTCCTTTAAGATGCATTAGTTAAATTCTAATCATAATTTTGCTAATGAGTGTGAAAAAGCTATTTAAAGCTTAAATCTGGTATCCCCTGAGAAAAGGGTGAAACTGCTGTGATTGCCCCCAACCAGATTGCCTTTCATTAACTTGAACCTCTGCCACCTGTTTACTAACATAGCAGTAATTGATAAGACATTTTTCTTTAATAAAATAGATTTACTTGAAATAAAATAGAAATACATAGTTTATTACAGCTGTGCAACATGGGATGATATTATTCATTCTCGTCATGAATGAGTCGAGTGCTTGGTTACTAGAGTGTTGTTGGAAATCAATACGCAAGATGTAGTAAACATTGCACGACTCTGTGTTAAATTTACAGCATGCTCCCTGGTATCTTTCAGCCAAAACATATGCAAACACTGTTTTATTTGTTGTATGCTATAGATGATTGGAGTCAGATAACTCTGTTGTAATGAATGGTATTGAATTTACTGAAACAGTTATAACATAGCAACAATATTGATTTTGCAGAAATCCAATATTGCAATGGAGAAATGCAGTTGCTGCAGCGTTGAAGAACAAATTTATTTTACCCATCTTTCAGAACCAATCAAATAAATGAGAAATGACATGGCCAAAATGGATGTCATATTTGTTTAAAAACATAAAAAATAGAATTCACCTAGTATACCTCTCAAGATTTGTATCTAGTTTCAACAACATGGTAGGATGCTTTTTCAGATTTACACCTATCGTGCTCCCAAAAGCCATTATACTACTTTTCAATGAAATAGAAATGCTTGAAATAAATCTCCAGAATTGTATTTTTGTTTGTCAATAACGTACCTTCCTGGAAATGACTTATAGACACATTCGGGTTTAATGCAATAATGATTAAAATTCAAATAGTTTACTCCAAAATACTGATTTAAGAACATACAAACAAATTAATTTTTAACATATTATGATGTTATATGGCTTCTAAGACCATGATGGCTTTAGGCAAAATTCAGAAGATTGTAGATTTTAGTTTCATCTGGCGCTTTGTTTTTGAATTAGTACTGCACTCTCAGAGAAGTACCATCTTCTTAAGTTTAGAATCTTTCACAACAGATGTCAGTCTTCTCATCACCTCAGCCTGGAGTATGATGAAATCCCACAGGTACCAGCAAAGAGAACTGGGAATCAACAATGCAGTACACCTTCTAATTCTAAAGCAAATAAGTTCAATTTGTATAAAATTATGAATGTTTCTGTAAAAGACAGTCTTTGGCAAGGCTTTTCATCTTGTCTCCAGTTTTCAAGATGCATCAAAGTAAAATGAATTAATTGGTAAGTAGACCTGATTGATTGAGGCTTTGCCACAGAGAATGCACCACCTAATGATGATTGACAAGAAACTGCCAAGCTTTGTTTAAATTTTAATCAAGGCTGGTTAATTCTGATTGGTAAAGACATTGCCCTGAGAGATTAACCAGAGAATGGCTGTCACCTGTTTTTTGCTTTGTTACAGACACAGAGTATGTACATGTTATTTCTGACTTCAAAATGAGTATTGAAATCTGTAAATCAGCTATCCTTTTTAATGGTTGAAATAGTATTTGCCTGTCAGCACTGAATATTATACACACTAAATGGAATGAAATAGCTTTTGCTTTCTACTATTATGTATTGTTCCTTCTGTGAAGAACACCAGCCCTACAAGTATCAATATGACAAACAACATTCTGCAAATTAAATAAATAATTGCACCTGCCATCACAGGTCAGTCGAGATTTAATTAGATATAACAAAATAAAGTTTGTGCGAAGATTTGTAGCTCGGGTGCTCATTGCTGTGGTTCTGTTCGCCGAGCTGGAAGTTTTTGTTGCAAACGTTTCGTTCCCTGGCTAGGCGACATCATCAGTGCTTGGGAGCCTCCTGCGAAGCGCTTCTTTGATGTTTCCTCCAGTGTTTATAGTGGTCTGTCCCTACCGCTTCCGGTTGTCAGTTTCAGCTGTCCGCTGTAGTGGTTGGTATATTGGGTCCAGGTCGATGTGTTTGTTGATGGAGTTTGTGGATGAATGCCATGCCTCTAGGGTAGTGGTTGGTATATTGGGTCCTCTAGAGGCATGGCATTCATCCACAAACTCCATCAACAAACACATCGACCTGGACCCAATATACCAACCACTACAGCGGACAGCTGAAACTGACAACCGGAAGCGGCAGGGACAGACCACTATAAACACTGGAGGAAACATCAAAGAAGCGCTTCGCAGGAGGCTCCCAAGCACTGATGATGTCGCCTAGCCAGGGGACGAAACGTTTGCAACAAAAACTTCCAGCTCGGCGAACAGAACCACAATAACAAAATAAAGACTAGTTGATGTCTCTAAGCCAAATGCAAAATAATTGAGTGCTGTATTGTTGGAGATACTATCCTTGAGCACTATTGCGGAAAGGTCAAATGAAGGCTGCTTGGAGGTTCAGGTGGATTGAAAAATGTCCAGGAAACCACTTGAAGATGAGCAGAGGCATCTCTATTATTCAATAAAATTTCTCCCTTGGCCAAAATCTGTGAAAACAGACTAACTGGTCAATCAATCAATATTTATTATCTGTGGAGCCTTAGTTAAAATAACTTCACTGTTATGGTTGCCTATGTGATTGCTTTACAGTTGTAATTCATTGAGTATATGAGCTGCTCTAGGATGTTTTTAAGACCCAATGTTTCTGACCAAAGTAATCAGAAGAATTTTGATGTTAGAATGTGAACAGTGTCCATAATCCTCATGCCTCAATAATACTTAAATTGGGATTAGATGAGTTTACAAAGTGCCCAGGGATCCAACTCTAAGTGTATTGTAAGTCAGGTTGGACATTGACTTGAGATTTACACTGCTTCTTTGGTGTTGGTGCAAAGCAAAAAATTACTTTGCTCTCTGCTAAACTTGCAGTATAAATGTATCCTCAGTGACTAAGCTGTTCCATTCAATAGTAACAGCTTATTTGAAGGAGTACCGAATATTTAAGGATTTTATGTCACCAACTAAGTAGAAGTTACTTTGGTTTGGTAAAGAAAATGCTTTACTAGTTTGTTTTAGTGTAATATCTATATCTTGAATCACTTTCAGAAATAATATGTAGAACTTTCTGCTTCCTGAGGAAGTCAGCATGAAGGCCAGAGGTGGGGTGGAGGTGTACCAAAAGCCCACCATCATTAATTCTTCACCTAATAGGTACAGGGTGAGAAAATGCATGGTCAACCTTTGCCCCACCAAAAAACTGAGATTACGCTTCACTTAACAGCCTCAATCTGCCACTGCAGGGATTGATGAAATGGAGCTATCACTACATGGTATGCACAAAGTATAGACCACTTGTCACATCTCCACGGAGCTGGATGTCGGGCATTGTGGTGCTTGCTGGGTGCTACATGTCGGCCTTGCATCTAATCCTGTTGACTGGCTGACAATTCTCACTGTGTAGGAACTCTGCTCTTCGGTCATGATTTTTCTTTTTTGTTCTTTTCTGGGACATGGGGATTGCTGGCTGGTCAGCATGTTTTACTCATTGCTAGAATGTGGTGGTGAGCTGCCTTCTTGAACCACTGTAATCCATGTGTTGTAGGACCCAAAATGCCCTTAGGATGGAATTCCAGGATTTTGATTCAGTGACAGTGAAGAAACAATGATATACTTCAAGTCTGGATGGTAAGTGGCTTGGAAAGGGACTTACAGGTGGTGGTGTTCTTCTATATGGAAGTGGTCATGATTTTGGAAGGTGCTGTCTAAGGATCTTTGATGAATTTTTGCAGAGCATCTTGCAGATAATATGCACTGCTGCTATTGAGCATTGGTAGTCGATGCTTCTAGATGTGACAAGCAGGCTGCTTTGTCCTGGATGATATCCAGCTTCTGAGTGTTGTTGGAACTGAACCTATCCAACCAGTGAGAGGTATTCAGTCACACTCCTGACTTGTGCCTTGTAGATGGTAAACAGGCTTTGGGGAGTGAGGAGGGGAGTTACTCACTGCAATATTCCTAGCATCCGAGCTGTTCTTATAGCGATTGTGTTTATGTGGAGAATCAAGCTGAGTTTCTGGTCAATTATAACCTCAGGGATGTTGACAGTGGGGGAATCAGTAATGGAAATACCATTGAATGTCAAGGGTGGTGGTTAGATTGTCTCTTATTGGAGATGGTTTTTGCCTGACATTAACGTGGTGTGAATGTTACTTTCCACTTGTCAGCCCATGCCTGATTATTGTCCAGATCATGTTGCATTTGAACATGGATTGCTTCAGTATCTAATGTGTATAACATTGCATGATCATCAGTGAACATCCCCATTTCTGACTGTATGATGGAGGGATGGTCCTTGATGAAACAGTTAAAAATGCTTGACACTAACCTGAGGAACTCCTGCAGAGATCTTCGGGAGCTGAGATAATTTGACTTTCAAAATCACAATCAGGTAGGTGCCAGGCATGACTCCAACCAGCAGAGAGCTTGTCCCCTGATATCCATTCTTTCCAGTTTTGCAAGGGTTCCTTGATGCCACATGTGGTCACATGTAGCTTTGATGTCTCACCTCACCTCTAGAATTCAGCTTTTTTGTCCATGTTTGAACGAAGGCTGTAATGAGCTGAGTGGCCCTGGTGGAACCCAACTGAATAAGTTACTGCTGAGCAGGTGCTGTTTGGTAGCACTGTTGATGACACCTTCAATCATGTTACTGATGGTTGAGAGTAGACTGATGGGGTGGTAATTGGCTGGGTTGGGTTTGTCCTGCTTTTACTGTACAGGACATACTAGGGCAATTTTCCACATTGTTGAGTAGATGCCACTGTTGTAACTGTACTGGAATAGCTTAGCTAGGGGAGCAGCAAGTTCTGGAGTACAAATCTTCTGCAATGTTCTCAGGACCCATAGCCTTTGCACTATCCAGTACTTCCAACCATTTTTTGATATCATGTGTAGTGTATTGAAGACTGGTATCTCTGATGCTGGGGATCATCAAGGAGTCTGAGATGGATCATGCATTTGGCACTTCTGGCTGAAGATTGTTATGAATATTTGAACTTTATCTTTTGCACTTTATATGTTGGCTTCCTTTATCATTGAAGATGGGGATATTTGTAGAGACCCATCCTCCAGTGAGTTGTTTAGTTGTCCACCACCATTCCATGATTCAATGTTGCAGGGCTGCAGAGCTTCGACCTGATCCTTTGGCTGTGGGATCATTTCCAGGAAGGCCTTGCTGATCTGAGGGGAGGCCTTGTTAGTGGTCTCTCCATGGCCTGATTGCCATGTAGTATGGTGGGTCTTCATTGGAAATGGCAGCGTGTATCTCTAGCCAGTTCTGCAGCCAACTTCAATCATCAACAAGATTTGCCTCATGAAACTAAGATATCAATAGTAGTTGTATTCTTTAATTCTAACAATGTAGGATGCACATGCTACACTTCAAAGGCAGCTTTGCTAGCCGCATATATAACACTTGCATGACGAAGGGGTTGCGCTTTGAAAGCTTGTGATTTTAAATAAACCTGTTGCACTATAACCTGGTATTTGTGTGATTTCTGACTTTGCCCACCCAGTCCAACAGTGGAACCCCCACATCATTGGAGAGCATTTGACTAATGATAGAAGTTGTCTGCTTAATATTCAAAAATTGTGTGATTTACTATGAATACAGCTTGATATTCCTGTGGGAAATATTAGCATGGGAATCAGGATTGTATCTAGTTAATCTGATCATCAATAATATCGATATGTTAGATTTAAGCACAATTATGTATTCCTCTGCTTTACCCTGACATATGTTTCAGTTGCATATATTTCAGTAGTTATGGCAACATCACGAAAGTCAGATTTGCAAGGATAAATACTTAGTTGAAACTATATTCCAATTTAACAATCAATAACTGTAACTGGTTATGTTTTAATAGGATTTTTGGTTTGTTTTAAAGTATGTCTTTGTGGAAAAGGGTTCCTTGGAGAACATACCTTCAAAATTGATTGGAATAAATATCTATTGTATGGAATGTTCAGTACAATTGCCATCGAAAACATTTAATATAGGATCCTTTAGATAAAAAAATCCTTAATTTGAGAAAAAATTGCATTTGTCATGTTTGATTAAATAGCAAATTACACTGCATTTCATTTCACATTTTTAAACTTGCAGCTAGTGCTTTAAATGTGAATTAAGATCTATTTCATGGATATGCCCCTAATGCTGATATTTTCTGTTTTCAATTTTTATCTAACACATTGAACACTAAAATTGCATTACAATGCTTGTTGTACTAATGCCACAAGAAGAAAAGAATAACCCATATGTGTAGGTTATGTCAAGGCCATTTGTTTGGCTTCATCAGAACTGATAATTGTTTATTGATTTTTATATTGATCAAAAAACTTGATCAGGTAATCACTACTAATTTATCAGGACAACTCTAATTCACAGGGCAGCAATAATTTAAATTGGACAAGAAAGAAGTTCTATTAAGTGAGTACTGACTGGAATGATTGTAAAGTTATAAGGCCATTGGGATACAATTCCAAAATGTCTAAGAAAATAGATTTTCACCCATTTGTAAAATGGTATCAAAATAACAAAAATCAGATATACATTGTATCATTTATGCAATTCATTTTATATTTAACTAATAATGCTTTGATGAAAGCCTTGTAAAGTTCCATGTGATAAAGCCACTGAAGATTAGATTAGATTCCCTACAGTGTGGAAACAGGCCCTCCGGCCCAACAAGTCCACAGCGACCCTCCGAAGAGTAACGCACCCAGTCCCATTTCCCTCTGACTAATGCACCTAATACTATGCGCAATTTAGCATGGCCAGTTCACCCGACCTGCACATCTTTGGACTATGGGAGGAAACTGGAGCACCCAGAGGAAACCCACGCAGACACGGGAAGAATGTGCAAACTCTACACAGACAGTCCCCCGAGGCTGGAATCGAACTTGGGACCCTGGTGCTGTGAGGCAGCAGTGCTAACCACTGAGCCACTGTGCCGACTTATCAGGATTTTCTCACTCATGAATTATATTTTACATTTCACAGTCCCATTTTGAAACATGCTGAGATGGGCTTTGAAATAACGGTTGAGATTGCAATGAAGTCAGCTTGGTGGACACAGAATATGAGTACTCTGATTGGGGCTATTAACTTGACCCAATCAAGGAGTCCTATATAAGAAGAGTGTCAGGGGTTCTGCTCACTTTAGTAGCCGGCTTTGAGCCAGCTGAGTAGGTCTCCTGTACTATGTGTGTTAGATAACAGTCGCATTTGAGTTGGGGGTAAGCATTTTGAGCATCATGCCATTATTTGCGAAGCTTGACTCCTTCGATCCTCCTGTCAAATGTGTTTTGTTTTCCAGCAAATAATACTAATTGCAGATGAAAAGCAGTGAGTTATCCTGACAAATTGTGGACCCGTAGCTTTTTTGCTGATCAAGAGCCTAACTTGCCCTGTGACACCAGATACTAAAACCTGTCAAGTGTTAATTAATTTAGCTAAGGAATATTACAACCCCAATCCTCCTCTAACTCTGCTATGCTGTTGGTTTTACTCAGCAATTTGAGAACCAATGGAGTTGTTTTGGGGTTTTTGACTAGGTTAAGATGACTAGCAGATGCATGTGAGTTTTTGGCTAAACGTTAATGTGATGTTGAGAGACCATTTAGAATGTGAGATTAATGATGTAACCTTACAAAAGTGCCTACTAGCTGAAGCCCAACTGGACTTCAAACAGGCACTGCATCTGTCTTTATCATTGGAAAATGCAGCAAGTGGAACATATGAGTTGCTCAGTATTCTGATGAAAGTGGACATCCTTGCCAGTCTGACTGAGCTTAGGGAATATCACTTGAGTGAAGGCAATAGTATAGCCTCACTCAGGACATATCCTGGACAGAGGGACTCTAAGTCAGCCCATAGCAAAATGTCAAAACAAAGCCAAATCTCGGCCAAACAGTTTGAATTTTCTTCAGGATCCGGGCCAACAAGCCATTGTAGTTGCTGCCTAATTTGAGACAGCAATTACTCAAGAGCTTTTTCACCTGTTCTGGAACCCTCGGGTTCTCCTTCTCCATCAAGCATTGAAGATACGTCAGAATTTGAGATGCAGATTTGCCGCCTGAAGAAAAGAATGGATTTCTTCCGAGGTGCTCCCACAAAAGGTGAGCTACTGTGTATAATGTGCCACCCATACCAGAGGCAGAGTTGGAGTAATGTGGCCCCGAGCTAAAATTCACCAAGATGAGAACAGAAGTGTCTGACATTCTCTTCAGTTTGACATCTGGCTCTTAGGGATCTGGATCAATGTCAAGGATTCTCCACGTGTAAATAAAGCGTGACTTGGTGATGGGATACTGACCTCTGTGGATTTATTTCAATAAATACCTGCAGGTTAGCGATCATCAACAATGATTGAAATAAATAGATCTTGGCAGAATGTATCTTGTCTTCATGACAACAGTCTGCGAGAATTTGCTTGTTAACCACAGACATAATATGATGTTCCATAACGTGTCAACCAGGGTGCACAATTTAATTGATTAGCAAGGTTAGTGTACCTCAAGGGTATATTTGCAACAAATACATGGTATATATTTTGCTAAAAACTGTTCCTAATTCATATCGTCAGACTTTTCTTTTTGAATTTATATATATGAAGCAATCAATTCATCAATTTATATTGTGGACTTTTTTTCCCATTGTTAGCTGATTTTTTTTTAACCTTCTTGATTTCCACATAAATGCAACTCCATCTGCAGGATGAGATAAGTGCTGTCCTTGGCTTTCTGATAATTTGTCCAGGATTTTTGCCCATCTGCCAAACATCCACATATAAGCAGTCATTGGTTAGTTCCTTGTCAGAGGTTTGCAGATAATTACAGGTGGGAGATAGGAGCAAATAAAGGCAGAGAGCTTACTGGTTTTATAGAGTATTTAGCCTCGAGTAATCTGATTTCAGTATCCCCTGTTGCATCTCTGTTGCCATCACTTCACCTCATCACTTGGTTTCTTCCAATGTTTGAGTTGCTGTCAAATAGGACTACACCTCTTCCCAGTCAGGGTACATAAACTGAAACATGACTCCACGTCTCTGTTAATACTATTCTCATCTATGTTTTCAAGAGCTACAGATACAATTAGGGATGTGGCAGGGTAGTGATTCCAGCAGTTGAGTGGCAAACCAGAAGTTAAAATTTACAGTTTGTCATGGCAAGTTATGAAACTGATACGTGGTGGAAACACACAGAATCATTACAAAAATTCAATTGGTTCCTACTGTCCTTCTGCAAAGGCAATATGCCATCAATGGGATGGGGGCTGCCTTTACACTAAACTCTTATGTTACAATGTTGAAAAATATAGGCAAGATGTAATGCCCTCCCCTGAAATGCATATGAGACAGAGAGCGCGAGACCATGCTGTGTGACTGTGTGTGTGTAAGAGAGAGATACTGTGCCTCTGTGGGACATTTAATAGAGTAGGAGGGGAGTGAATAGGGACTGCACTACTTTTGTGCATCCACCCTGATTAAATCCAGAGTGGGAATGCTTATATATGACCTTCACATGATGCCACTACTTTTGGCTGTTTTTCTATTATTTCTTTCATGGGATGTGGGCACTTTGGGCAAAGATGGCATTTGTTGCCCACCCTAATCTCCCTTGAACTAAATGGTTTTTCAAGATGTTTTGGAGGTCAAGTAAGCATCAACCACATTGCTGTGGGTTTGAAATCTTTTCTTTAAAAAAAAATCACACAGCGGATGATGGCGCTGTTGGCCAGGTCAGCATTTATTGCCCAGAGGGCAGTTAAGAGCCAACCACATTGTTATGGGTCTGCAGTAATATATAGGCCAGACCAATTAAATATGGCAGTTTCCTTTCCTAAAGAGCATTAATGAAACAGATAGGCTTTTCCCAACAATCATGGTTATCATTAGATTCCTAAATTCCATCTGCAGTAATAAGATTTGAGCCCTAGTCCCTAGGACATTACTTGGACCTCTATAGTAGCAGTTCAACAACAATACCACTATGCCACTACTTCCTATGGATGGATCAGGTAAGGATGGCTGATTTCCTTCCCTAGAGGACATTAGTGAATCAGATGAGATTTTAATGACAATCAATAATAGGTTTATGGTCATCATTTCAATTCTTGATACTATTAATTGAATTTAAATTGCATCAGCTGCTGTGGTAGGATATGAACGTGTGTCAGCAGAGAGTCTGCCTTGGCCACTGGATTAAATGTCTCATCTGAGTGGCATTGTTATTTATTCAATGGAAGGTTGTGGGAAGACGTCAGTGGATGGGGGAAGACCATTTGGAAAGCTCTAAAAGCAAATCCTAGTGGATTTGCTGCACTAAATACCATCTGGTCCTCTGTTCATTAGACATACAGGGGAGAGTTTCCACTTTAGGCATGACTAATGAAGCAGATACCAATTATGGCCAAAGTTGTTCTCATAGTTACTAGACAGATTGAGCACAAAGTAGCTGTTTAAAATGGACTGTAGTTTTAAGTCATGTATTAAAAATATTCCTTGATAAATTTAATCTTGGTAATTAAGTTCGGTTTGATTACAGCTGAAAATGAATTCAACATCAAAAGAGGTTTTCAACACAGTATCAATCTGCCACCAGTGCATAACCTGATTTTAAATTACTTAACATAACCTCTTTAAGAAAACAAATCACCAAACTATTTGCCAGTAATACTGATATACCCCAGTCAGTTTATTTGGTTTTGAAAGGTTCCTTTCACTATCTTTGCATTTGCAAATTACTATAGTGCAGCATCAAGGGCTCCAACAAAATTGGAATCATTGGTTATCAAGGTGCAAAATATTGGCTTGTTGAATTCATACCTGGCACATAGGAAGATGGTTGTGGTTGTTGGAGGTCAGTCATCTCAACTGCAGGATATCTTTCAGAAGATGGGTAGTGTTTTAGATCCAACTATTGTAAGGTGCACCAAGAATATCCTTTCCTCTCTCAAAAGATCAGAACTCGGGATGCGCAGTCATCGGTGAACAATGTTCAGCACCAATCATGACTCCTCAGATATAAAGCAGTCCACATTCAAATGCAAGAAGATCTAGACAAAGACATTGGTTGGGCCACGACTGGAATACTGTGCAATTCTGGTCTCCCTGCTGTAGGAAGGATATTGTGAAACTTGAAAGGATTCAGAAAACATTTACAAGGATGCTGCAAGATGTTGAAGGGTTTAAGATATAGGGAGAGATTGAATACTCTGGGACTATATTCCCTGGAGCATTGGAGGCTCAGGGGTGACTTTATCGAGGTTTATAAAATCATGAAGGACATGGATATGGTAAGTAAACAAGGGCTTTTCACTGGGGTTAAAGAGTCCAAACTTAAAGGGCATAGGATAAAGGAGGGAGAGAAAAGATTTAAAAGGGACCTAAGCAACAACGTTTTCATGCACAGGGTGGTGAGTACCAGAGGAAGTGGAGGAGGATGGTACAATTACAACAGTTAATACTCCTCTGGATGGGTATATGAAATAAGAATGGTTTAGGGGGATATGGGGCCAGATGGCACTATAGATTTATTTAGGCTATCTGGTCGGCATGGACGAGTTGTACTATAGGGTCTGTTTCCGTGCTGCATATCTCTATGACTTTATAATTACCAGCTGTCCAGTGGTAATTAATTCGTACTGGGATGTCTCTGACTTTTGGTCAGGAGTGATGTTTTTGAAATTAGTGCAAAGGAACTTGAGTTGCATTAAATGTAATTTGTAATAGTTACATTAACGTCCTGCAAATTGTGCCAAAGATACTACCACAAACAAGTAGAACCTCTGAGCTATTGATTGCATTTAGCTATAACATTTAGTGTGATCCTACTTGAACCTTTTGCATTGGTTCCTGGTTCACTGCACAAGATCACCTTATCACCAACTTACAATCTGACTGTAAATAGATGAATAACATCACAAAATCTGTTATCAGTTTTGGCTTGCCATTTGCTTATATTCTGAGTTCCTCTGTTGCTTTATTGATGCATGTTCAGCAATGACGCCCAATTGTTAAGTTGTTGTGTCTTGCATATGAAGTCGAGCCAAACCTTGATTTGTTGATTCAGTTGCAAATATTGCACAGATAAAGTCAATGTTAGGGAGGTGAACTGGCTTTGTGGCATGTTCACTTATCCTGTAAAGGCATGACTATTCTCTTACATTAGATTAGATTAGATTACATTACATTACAGTGTGGAAACAAGTCCACACCGACCCGCCGAAGCGCCACCCACCCATACCCCTACATTTACCCCTTACCTAACAGTATGGGCAATTTAGTATGGCCAATTCACCTGACCTGCACATCTTTGGACTGTGGGAGGAAACCGGAGCACCCGGAGGAAACCCACGCAGACACGGGGAGAACGTGCAAACTCCACACAGTCAGTCGCCTGAGGCGGGAATTGAACCCGGGTCTCTGGCACTGTGAGGCAGCAGTTCTAACCACTGTGCCACCGTGCCGCCCACACATATTGAGACAGTTTGAGGACAGAGCCTTTGGAGTGTCCTATGGGATGTGTTTCCATGTTCACCTGCCTGTGGAGTACCACCTTTAGTGTGTGGGAAGCCTCCATGCGAACCACACAACTGGTCTGATGAAGCTGAGCTGTGATGAATGTACTCTAGATACCAGATCTGCAGCACTTTACCAGATATTTGGTGTTAGGGTTTCTTGAAACAGTTGATATTGCAGCTAGACCTTAAGCAATAAAGATGGAATGCATGCAATGGCTGTTTGATACTGAAAGGTTGTTCATGCCTCAGATAAATGATATAACAGCTGCCACCTGGTTGGCCTTGATCTTTGTTCTGTAACAAATCTTATGCTGTATTCAAAGCTGAGCTATGAGTCTGCTGAATACTGAGCTTCCTTTGCCAAAGGATGGATGATTTAATGTAGTGTTGTTGGGGAGTATGCTCCTAAGAAAGCAGACTTATGAACAGAACTGAGGGATATATAATGATTGTGACTCTGGGGTCTTGGAGTTTGTGGCCCAAGGCAACTTGGTACAAGATTGATATCTTTTTTCATGCTTATTGTAAGGCCTAAGCATTCTGAGTTTTGAGCAAAGCAGTCAATAATTCTTTAGGATATGGGCTGTGAAAGTGCAGTGATCAGCAAATAGGAGTTTCCTCTGCAACTATTCTGTGAATCATTGTGAGCTTTGAGCCTTTGCAGATTGTAATGGTTGATGTCACTATGAATTGAACAGGCTTCTACATCAACATTTTTGTGTGATGAGAGAGCATAACAAAAAAGTAAATAGCAAACAGAACTGGCCTTCACCTGTTTACTGTGTCAAAGATCTTGTTCAGCTCAATGAACTGCCTGTAAATGTCCTTGTTCCGCTTCTGGGAGGATTCTTGAATTTGGCACATGGCAAAGTTTGATTGTTGCTCATCCAGCATTAAAACAAAAATCAGGCTGGATGTGAAAGATCTTGGACCAGAGGTGTAATCTCAGAGTAAGTGGTTGGCCAGTTAGGACAGTGATGAGGAATTGCTTCTGTCAGACGGTAATGAATCTGCATAATTCTTTACCACCGAAGGCTGTAGAGATTGGGTCATTAAGTGTATTCGCAGCTGAGAGAGACAGATTTTTAATCAGTAAGGGAGTCAAGGATTGTGGGTATAAGGCAGGAAAATGGAGCGGAGGATTATTAGATCAGCCAGGATCCTTTTTGAATGGCAGAGCAGACTTGATGGGCAAAATGGCTATTTTTGCGCCTTTGTTCATCGTGCAGATTTGGTGTATTCAAAATCCCCCTCAAGCCATAGGACAATGTGTTGAGAATAACCCTTGCTTGAATTTTTCAACAGTGGAAAAATGAAATACTACAATGATTGTTGCTTGTTTGTAAAGATAAGTTGTGAAGGATCCTTATAATCGTGCAGAACAATGCCTGGCTGCAGATTAAACAGAAAAGCGTAATGAGTTGGCAAACAATGTGAACTCCTCCCCATTGAAGGTTTCTCCTGGAATGCCATCAGTTCCCAGGGACTTTATGATAGAAAGTTGTTTTATGTCATCGTGATTTAGGTTTGAGATAGACTTGACCAGAATATGATGATGTGGAAGTGATTTAGTGATGTCATTGCATTCTGTGGGTACTTGGTTCTGGAGGATGCTAAAATACTTTGCCCCACCTAAAGGAATCTCTTGTTTTATAAGATCTCATTGCCATCTGGTCCTATTTGTTTTGGGACCATAGCTCAGAGATCATCCTGGAAAGCCTTCCTTATCAGCAGCTTCCTGAAGGTTCAGGCTTTCTTTCCCATAACTGATTCTTTATCTCTCTTAGATTAGCCTGCTATGTGTATTTTGCTTGATGGTATCTGCCTGCTTGTTTTTGTCAGATATCTACGATCTGTGAGTCAAAAAGTGTGGCGCTGGAAACGCACAGCAGAGTTCCAAGATTCAGCATCTTCTCTCTATGCAGTGACCTCATCATCACAAGCACAATTTTCCAAGTCAATAAATTAAACAGGAATACAACCAAACCTAAACATTAGCACATACTGGGTAACACTGCATAATAGAGAAAATGTATGGACATGTGTCTCATCTACTGACTTAGAAGCACTGTTACATTGGTCCATTTGAAGTTGTTGTGTCCTTGAAGATAATACCTAAGCCATTACACCACACAGCCAAACCACAAAGGAAGACTTACATAGGTCTCCTAAAGGACTTGGCTAAGAGAAGAGGACTGGAACAAAAAAATTATCTTCTTCACTTGCTGGCCTCCCATAAGATAATTCAGACATTGAAAATTCTTGGAAGAAGTTCTGGAATGTCACTCATTGTATGGTAGCTGAGGTACCATGGTATTCCAGTTTTTTCCCTCCCTATGTTATGGTCTGTACCAATGCAGGCACTGAATTCATCTGGGATGACGAATTTACCCTGACATTGTTTCCTCTGATGATCCCACTGAGGTTGTTACAAAATGTTTCCTTGATCTCACATGTGCATGACAGTGTTGATGCTGCTGAGTTTGACACACTGATTTCCAGCCAGCCGTGTTCAAGATAACACAAGTCAGTCGTTGATAATCTTGACCAATAAATCAAGCTTCAGTACCATTTCGATCGAATGGCAAAGCCCACATTTGACTTTCAAGGCTAGTTCTGGACTTGCTAAACCAGTAGCACGAGTAACCTGCGCCTACTTCCTCAAGATATGTCTCCTCAGCAAAGCATGTTCATTTTGAGTGACTATGTCAATATTGGACCTTCTTAGTATTCTAACTACGAGATTTGCCTATTTAATACCACAAAAATAAAGTTTTGAACAGTGATTAAACTTAAAACATATTTTAGGGGAAATGACCACATGTATAAGATGTACATCCCTGGATAATGGATCTTTATTTCTGATGTTGTTCAGTTAGGATATAATAAATAGAATTACCAAATAGAAATGCATGTTTCAGATCCATCCATCTGTGCTACTGTTTATTCTCCATGCACGCAGCAGTTCTAATTTCATATGCATTCCATCTTCTTACCTCTTTATTTGCTTTTTCTTCAACCACCTAACAAACCTATTATTAAATTGACTAGTTGTTAACTCCTGTAGAAAGTTGGGCAAGCTCATATGTTATGTAAAAATGTTGCTTTTATTCTTATATCTCTTGAATTTAATAATATAGCTACAACTCCTTCTTTCAGACCTAATAACCATAATAAACAAATTATTTCAAAACACTTTGGTCCATGTCATCATCATTTTATTTCAATTATTTTTCATTACTATTTGTCAAATTACACTGCTATTTATTCTTTGCTAACAAAGCCTTCCTCAATATTTCATACCTTGTTTGAATTTGTTTCACCTTCTACAAACAATGTCAATGCAAACCTCTGTCATATCCTCTCTATGTCGCAGCATCTTTTCTGTAGTTTGGAAACATGCTGTGCAAACTAATCCAAGTGCAGTCTAGCTTAATGTAAATTTCTAAAACTGTTTTTTTATATATTCTGTACATCTTGTCATAAAACCCAATAATCCAATAGCTTTTTGATGGCTTTATTTGCCTGAGCTGCTGCATTTGACAGCTTGTGAGACTGAACTTATAAATTCTTTTTCTCTTTCACACTGCCCAAAATTGTCCAATTCCAAAGAATAGTTATACTGTCATATTTTTAAATTTCCCATGCTGCCATCTTTTGAGAATCATTATTTGCAGTGCCTTCTATGTCAGCACAGTTGGAAAATGTTGGCGCCACTGCTTTTATCTCTGTTTTTTAATTAATTGATGTAAACAATGAACAGGACATGGTCCCAGTTCCAGCTATTCAGAGATACTGCTTTTTACTCATCATCCCACTTTCTAGCTTCAAACTATGTCAACTTGTTTTCTCTAACCTCCCCAAAGTCCATACACTTTAATCTTCATTAAAAGTCTCTGGATATAACATGGTCATTTTCTCCATTCACCATATCTGCCACATCCTATAGCATCATAAGAACACAAGAAAGAGGAACAGGAGGTGGCCGTTCAACCCCTTGAGCCCTGATCCACTATTCAGTTAGCTCAGCTGATTTGACATTGCTAATGTCAATTTTTCCTGAATTTTCCTCATAAACTTTGACTTCCCTACTATTCAAGATCTATCTCAGCCTTGAATATACACAAGGTGTCTGCCTCCACAGCTCTCTGTGGCAAGGAATTCCAAAGACACTCAACCCTCTGAGAAAAGAAATGCGTCCTCATCTCAGTCTTAAATTGATATCTTTCATTCTGAGCTGAAAATGTGTTGCTGGAAAAGCGCAGCAGGTCAGGCAGCAATCCAAGGAGCAGGAGAATCAATGTTTTGGGCATGAGCCCTTTCATGCCCGAAACGTCGATTCTTCTGCTCCTTGGATGCTGCTTGACCTGCTGCGCTTTTCCAGCAACACATTTTCAGCTCTGATCTCCAGCATCTGCAGTCCTCACTTTCTCCTAGAATCTTTCATTCTGTGTCAATGGCCTCAGGTCCTGGACTCACTCATGAGGGAAAATATCCTCTCAGCATTTAGCCTATAAAACCTCTTATGAATGCTACATGTTTCAGTGATATCATCTTTCATTCTTCTAAACTCCAATGAGTAGAGTCCTTACCTGTTTAATCTTTGTGCACAAGACCATCCCTCCATATCAGGGATCATCCAAGTAAACCTTCTCTAAACTGCTTCCGATGAGATAATATTTTCCTTAAATAAGGGGACACAAGCAGCTCACAGTACTCCAGATGTAGTCTCACCTGCACTTTGTACAATTGCAGTAAGACTTCTCCATTCCGATACTCCCATCTCCTGTGAAATCAGGGCCAACATTCCATTAATCTTCACCTGGGCGCTAGCTTTCTGTGCCTTACACACAAGTTCCCCAAATCCCTTTGTGTTGCTGCTTTCTTCAGTTTTTATCCATTTAATTAATACTCTTCTGTTTTGTTCCCCCTTCCAAAATGAACAACTTCACATTTCTCAAATTGTTATTCCATTTGTCAACTTTTTGCTCACTTATTTAAACTATCAATATCTCTCTGCAAACTGCATGCCTCTTGCAACTTGCCTTTATGCTACTTTGTGTCACTACACATTTGGCTATAGTACATTCACTTCAGTTCATTTATATACATTGTAAGCAGCTATGGTTCCATCTCTATAGGAATCTGAAATTTTTTTTTTGTATTCCACTATTTTGTTCTTCCATTTACATAAGGATCTTTGGGCATTTCTAACCCTTCTTTAACTTAAATCCCTTTCTAAAATTTTATTTCATCTATCACACTATTTTCTATCTTGCTTTTAACCCATTCAGGCTTTGATACCTCTTGGTATTTTTCTCTTTTATAAAGAGTGAAGTGAAGGAATTACTAAGTGTTCCTGAAAGTAGTTGTTATTCTTTCTGAACCCATTACCCTTTCCTCTCATGAATTCAACAACACATTTAAAAATTATCTTTTTATCGATATATTTTTAGGATACTTTTATTGTTCATTTTAGTATTTCTCAACCAATTATGGCATCAAACGTCTTTTTGTAGCTCAGTGAAGACTTGGCAGTACATGAAGAGGACCTAACAATACCTCTTAGAGTGAGGAGTTGCAAAATTGCAAGTCAAATTTGCATCCATTCCTAGCAGTGAATGAACTTCAATGTTTTAGGAAACCTTTAACGAAACAACCTCTTCTTGAAGTTCCGTCAGAAGAACTGGGAGGATTTTTCGTCTGGCGAAGTAATGAGAAATGGTAATTAATGTATGAAGGAATTCCATGGGGGGCCTGATAGCCTAGTGGTATTATAGCTAGACCATTGATCCAGCTAATATTCTGGAGATCTGGATTTGAATCATATCACAGCAGATGGTGGAATTTGAATTCATAGAATCCCTACAGTGTGGAAACACGCTCTTCGGCCCAATAAGTCCACACTGACCTTTCAAAGAGTAACCCACCCAGACCCATTCCCCTACCCTATTATTCTACATTTACCGCTGACTAATGCACCTAACCTACACATCCCTGAACATTATGGGAACTTTAGCATGGCCAATTCATCTAACCTGCACATCTTTGAATTGTGGGAGGAAACCGGAGCACCGGAGGAAACACACACAGATCCAGGGAGAATGTACAAACTCCATACAGCCAGTCCCCCGAGGCTGGAATCGAACCTGGGTTCCTGGCACTGAGGAAGCAGTGCTAACCATTGAGCCACCGTGGCTCTCCAACAGAAAGCATCTGAAATTAAGAATCTGCTGATGACCATAAAACCATTCCTGATTGTCAGGAATAACCCACCTGGCTCACTAATGTCCTTCAGGGAAGGAAATTTGCCATCCTCACCAGGTCTGGCCAACATTTGATTCCAGAGCCACAGCAATATGGGTAACAGCATTTGTATTTGAAACACTGCCATTCCACCAGTGCCATTGACGTTGTCCTCTGAAATGGTCTAGCAAGCCACTCAGATTATATCAATCGCTATGAAATCTCAACAAAGAAGTGAACTCAGATGGACCACCTGATATTGACCTCAGCACTGGAAAAGACATTAGCAGTAACAGCCCTGTCGACTTTGCAAGGTCATCCTTACTAACATCTGGAGACCAGCTGACTCTCAGACGTTTCAAGCAATAGCCAGACATAGTCACACTCATGGAATCATACCTGACAGACAATGTCTCAGTCACCACCATCCCCATATCCGGATATATCCTGTCCCACTGGCAGGACACACTCAGTAGAGGTGGCAGCAGAGTGGTATAGCAGTAGTGCGTACCATCTACAAGATGCAATGCAGAAATTCTCCAGAAATGCTTAGACAGCACTTTTCAAACCTATGACCACTTCCAGCTAAAAGGACAAGGGCAGCAGATACATGGGAACACCACCACCTTCAAAATCCTGTCCATGCCACTCACCATCCTGACTTGAAAATATATCACCATTCAATCACAGTCATTGGATGAAAATCCTGGAAATCCCTCCCGAGGTGCATTGTAGATCAATCTACATTCACATGGCCCAGTCAGCAATGCTCACATCCCACGAATGAATAAAATACTTTACATCCACCCAAGTAAACTATGCCATACTGAATATTATATGAAAATATCAGCCTTGATCATGAATATTTGTGTTATAGCTTGATCTACAATCTTTTGTTTATAAAAAGATCTAAGCTGATAATACTGTTAAAAACTCTGATTAAAACACACTGAAAATAATATTGATGATCTGGGGTGTAGATTTTTCTTACTCGTTCCTGAGTTGTGGGCATTACTGTCTCAGCGAAGTTTTTATTGCCAGCCCAAGTTGCCCTTGAGTTGGTGGTGATGATCAGCTTTCTTGAACTCCTGCACTCCTTCGGATGAAGGAGTACCAACAGTGCTACTCAGAAGGGAGTTCCAGGATGTTGACATAGTAAGAATGAAAACGTAGTGATATATTTCCAAGTCTTGATGGTAATAAGCTTAGAAGGATAATTGCAGATGCCAGAGTTTCTATACGAGTGTCCTCGCCTTTTTTTCTAGGTGGTAGAGATCCTGGATTTGGAAAGTGCCATTAAAAATGCCGCAGTGTAAGTTGTAGATGGCACATAGCTGCACTATGAAGCAAAAGGAGTAAATATTGAACATAGTGAATGGGATGATAAATAAGCCAGCTGCTTTGTCCTGGGTGGTGTCATGCTTCTTGCATGTTCTTGGAGGTGTAACGGTTACTGGAATTGCTGAGTCAGTGCTGTGGGGGTGTGCTGGTGACTTCATGGTTCATGATCCTGCTGAGATCTTCAGGGTGACGGCATTTGTATTCAAAACACTGCCATTGCTTTTGATGTTGTCGTTCAGCCAGCTAAACCAGATTGCTGCCAGCCTGCCACCCCTGTCTAATTGGAGCAGGCTAACACCAGGCCCGTAGATGCTCAAAGCTGACCTGCAAAGCTATCTGTAGTTTCTCCTTCCCTGTCAATGCGAGTTACCAGCCATGCTGCAGCTACTAGGGCAGCACATCGAGGCAAGTAGAGTGCATTCTGTCACATTCCTGACATCTGCCTTGTACATGTTGGCAGACAGTGGGAAGAATTACTTGCTGAAGAATTCCTGACCTCTGATCTGTTCAGTATCCATTGTATTTAGATTGTTGGACCACTTCAGTTTATGTTTAATGCTAACCCTGAAGAATGTTGATGTTGGGAGATTTCAGCAATGGTAATGTCATTCAACCTCACTGGGAGGTGATTAGATTCTCTTTTGTAGGAGCTGGTAATTGCATGGCACTTCTAAATCATGTATATTTATTTATTTTTTAAGTTTGTGAGAAGATTTGTAGCTCGGGTGCTTGTTGTTGTGGTTCTGTTCGCCGAGCTGGGAATTTGTGTTGCAGACGTTTTGTCCCCTGTCTAGGCGACATCCTCAGTGCTTGGGAGCCTCCTGTGAAGCGCTTCCGTGATCTTTCCTCCGGCATTTGTAGTGGTTTGAATCTGCTGCTTCCAGTTGTCAGTTCCAGCTGTCCGTTGTAGTGGTCGGTAGGTCCAGGTCAATGTGCTTATTGATTGAATCTGTGGATGAGTGCCATGCCTCTAGGAATTCCCTGGCTGTTCTCTGTTTGGCTTGTCCTATAATAGTAGTGTTGTCCCAGTCGAATTCATGTTGCTTGTCATCTGCCTGTGTGGCTACTAAGGATAGCTGGTCATGACGTTTCGTGGCTAGTTGGTGTTCATGAATGCGGATCGTTAACTGTCTTCCTGTTTGTCCTATGTAGTGTTTTGTGCAGTCCTTGCATGGGATTTTGTACACTACATTGGTTTTGCTCATGCTGGGTATCGGGTCCTTCGTTCTGGTGAGTTGTTGTCTGAGAGTGGCTGTTGGTTTGTGTGCTGTTATGAGTCCTAGTGGTCGCAGTAGTCTGGCTGTCAGTTCAGAAATGCTCTTGATGTATGGTATTGTGACTAGTCCTTTGGGTTGCGGCATGTCCTCATTCCGTGTCTTCTCACAGATTTTGAAGATGATAGTTAAAACTGACCAGAGGGCAATTGATCTTTGAGGAGGTAATGGTCACTGTCAGGTTGACTATAAATAGAGTGGGGGCTATCACACAACCATGTTTGACATAGGTCTGGATTTTGCAGGTTTTGTTTCAGATCTCCCATTCAAGACAATCATTCCTGTGAGTGTGGCGTTGATGATCCGGTGTGTGTTCTCTATTTCTGTGTTTTTAATGATTACAAAGGTGTCATCCACATATCTGACCCAGAGTTTGGGTTGAATTTGCGGTAAGACTGTTTGTTCTAATCTTTCATTACTGCTTCTGCTATGAGTCCAGAGATGGGTGAGCCCATGGGGGTGCCGTTGATTTGTTCATATATTTGATTGTTGAATGTGAAGTGTGTTGTGAGGCACAGGTCCAGTAGTTTGAGTATGCTAGAGAAACAATAGCCAACTTGCTGGACATACAGAACAGACAACAGGACGTTGAACCCGATACCCAGCATGAGCAAAACCAATGTAGTGTACAAAATCCCATGCAAGGACTGCACAAAACACTACATAGGACAAACAGGAAGACAGTTAACGATCCGCATCCATGAACACCAACTAGCCACGAAACGTCATGACCAGCTATCCTTAGTAGCCACACAGGCAGATGACAAGCAACATGAATTCAACTGGGACAACACTACTATTATAGGACAAGCCAAACAGAGAACAGCCAGGGAATTCCTAGAGGCATGGCACTCATCCACAGATTCAATCTATAAGCACATCGACCTGGACCCAATATACCGGCCACTGCAGCGGACAGCTGGAGCTGACAACCAGAAGCGGCAGAGACAAACCACTACAAATGCCGGAGAAAAGATCACAGAAGCACTTCACAGGAGGCTCCCAAGCACTGAGGATGTCACCTAGACCGGGGACGAAACGTCTGCAACACAAATTCCCAGCTCGGCGAACAGAACCACAACATTTATTTATTTATTCTACAAAAGTTAGGTAGGAGATAGATCTCATTTGATATATAACATAATTTATAAAGAACAGCAAATACATTGCATTGAAGGTTCTGTTTACAGTGGTGGAGTAGTTTAGAAAAAGAAATTGTCATTATATTGTGTTATTTTACTTCTTTCTTAAGCAGAGTGGGCAGATAGTTGAGCTATTCACTAACACCATCCTTGGTTGGCTTCAATGCATGATGCAGCTTGACATGTCTTCTGATGTCTTTTTACCTTGCTGAGAATTTTTTCCCCACCATTCAGCATATCTTATTTGCAGTTATGAAGATGATCATGAGGGCAGACCTATCCATAATTGCATCTCTGCTTTGATACACTCAGCTAGAAACAGTTTGCCACCAGGCAGTATGCTTTCAGTGATATTGCTTATAATTCATATTATGAAGTTTTCCTATCTTAAATTTGTCCCAAAATAGTGAGGATTGAAACTAACCAAACCAAATGATATAAATTCTGTCCGATGGTGAAGCTCTGCCTCTGTCGTTTTATTTTGGCTCTGATGTTTAGTTATTATACAATCAGGATATGCTATTGGCAAATAGCCTGGAAGTAGGGCACAAATTATATCTGACATGCACATAGATATTTTTTCTCATTGTTTCTTTTCCATAGTTATGTATTAATGGTTACTCTTAATCTAAACTTCATTCCAAATTATAAATCTCTCTACAGCACTGTGAGTTATCCAGGATAGGATTTTGGAGCAACTGTAAATATGAAAAACTTCCAGATCAAAGAATAGTTCCTCTTTTGTAACTATGTGGGAATCACAGCTGCTGTTATTAGCATTAAGTCAGCAGTGAGGCATTCAGCGGCATTAATTGTGAACCTTTAAGTCCAACTAAAGAAATTAAATGTCTCTGCAATTCGCTGTGAAAGGAACACTATTTTTATTTTGTCAGTGACCTGTTTCAGTTTTAAATTTTGCAAACATTTACAGTGACACAAACTCAACAGCAACATTAGGTTCAATCTGTGTGCAATGGTTAATATAGCCATTCAGTGACAGGACACCTGTTATTATTTTCAAGAGATACTTCAAATTAAATTACCATGATTGGGAAAGCAGTAACAGGTAGTTAATATCATAATTCATTCGCACTTTCCAGTCATAAATACTCCCATACCGTGTAGAATTGGACACTGATATTAATAAATCATTTAACATTGGCCATATAGTAAATTCAGTCTTGCTCCATACAACTGGTACAGTCTGTTCTGCTGGAACATGGTAGTTGCATTCTTGTGTGACCTTGTGGAGTAGAAAACTGCGCAATAGAAATATTGGGGCTTATGGAAAAAATACGGTTGGGGTGAACCACTAAAAATATCAATAATAATCAAAACAAAAGTAGTAATTAGCCTTACACAAATGATAGCACTGTCTGAGTAAATGTTAAAATCATGTATTTTAATGAAATAATACAATTAATTTAATGGGTTTCTGAGTTTGCTGAGTTAGAGTGCTGTATTAAGCCGGGGCTGAGGGTCATCATTAGCATCATGATTAATTTCAGGTGCAGTTCTGGGTGTAGGGTTATAACGAAAAATCTTCTTCAAATCCAACTTAATTTGCAAACGCGACACAATGTTCTTTGATTAGTGGAAGTTCCTCTGATGGTGCAATGCCTTTAAAATCATGAAGAAAATCTGAGTGAAGCTTCTGCCAAACTGCACTTATCTCTCCACCCTAGAGGCACCCTGCCTCCATTCCTGATGAAGGGCTTTTGCCCGAAAAGTCAATTTTCCTGCTCCTCAGATGCTGCCTGACCTGCTGTGCTTTTCCAGCACCACTCTAATCTAAACTCTGCATGCAAGCAGTCCTTACTGATATCACCCCAGGCCTCCACAATGATTCACTCTTAATGTCAAAGCTCTTCCAAAATTGAAGGACACTGCCCTCACTATCCCACTCAATCAGATTCCTGAATATGCACCTTAAATAATAAGCTTTTAAAGCTGCTATTGCACCCTGGTTCATGGGTTGAATGAGAGAGATTGTGTTTGGAGGAATAGCACTTTAATGTTTTCAGGAAGTTCACCAATGGTGGGAGGATGGCTTGGTGTATTGTCCAGAGTGAGGAGAATCTTGAAATCTAAATCTGTTCTCCTGCAATAATTTCTTTAAAAAAAACTTCCTCACAAACATAAACAGTAAGGTCAGAAAAAAATTGCCACTTCATCCAACCGCTCTTGCTTGACCTGAAGTAAATACCTAGAGTGGACTTAAGGTAAGTGGGCTTGGAATCGCGTAGTAGCTGACCGGAATTTGTGTTTAAAAAAAAATCATTCCTCAATTAACCAATCACGGTCCAGCAAAATTACGTTGACAAACTGTATGTTATACGAGAACGACCTATAGTAAAAAATTGTACTGTGGCCGTCTAGAGCTCTTTCAGAATCACAGAACTATCATGTCACAGAAGGAGACCAGTTGATGACTTGGATTGGCTGTCCAAATTAACAACTCACTTGGTACCATTCTCTTACCTTTCTGATAATAATCCAATTCCTTCTTGAATGCCTCGATTGAGTTGCCTCCAGCATGCTTTCAGGCAGCTCATCCCATATCATACCCACTTGCTTTCTGAAAAGATTTCTCTTCATGATGTTTCTGTTACTTCTTATGCCAACTATTTTAAGTCTGTGTCCTTTCATTCTCAAACCCTCCATCAATGCTTCCTTCCCTGACCAAACAACTCATTGTTTAGAATGTTACCACAAAATCTCCTCTTAACCTTCACTTTTGCAAGGCAAATGGTTCAACTTCAGTCTGTGTATGGAACTGAAGTTCCTCATCTCTGGATCCATTCTTATGAACTTATTTGCACTTTTTCTAAAGCTTTCACGTCTCCTAAAGCGTGTTGCCCAGAAGTGGATACATCATTCTTGTTGAGGCCAAACCGATGTTTTGTGTAAATTTAACATAACCTCCTAACTCTTATATTCTATCCAACTATTAGAAAATGTGACGATACTGTATGCAATATGAACTGCACCGTCAACCTTCAATGACGTGCACATCGGCACCTCTGTTCCTGAATCTGTCTAGAATTGTGGCCTTTGTTTCATATTGTCTTTCTGTGTTCTCCTTATTAAAATAAATCACTTGACATATCTTTGCAATGAAAATCATCTACCACTTGTTTCCCTATTCCACCAACTTTTTTACGTACTTCTGATATTCTGCACTATCCTCCTTAAAGTTCAGAGTGCTTCCAAATTTTGCAATATCCGCAAATTTTGAAGTTATGCCCTAGACCTGGGTAGTTAATGTTTATCAGGAAAATGAAGGGTCCCAATATGCCCTTGTAGAACTCATATTCTCAAACCTTCCTCCAATAAAAGAAGCCTACATCCATTACTTTCAATCTGTCACTCAGTCAATTTCAGGTCCACGCTATTATGGTCCCTTTCATTTTATGAACGCTAACTTTGTTTTCAAATCAGTTGTCTTGTTTTAAATGCTTTTTGAAAGTTTATGTCCATCACACAACATTACCCTCTCTGTCATCTCTTCAAAAATATCGAAGAAGATAGGTAAACACAGTTTTTCCTTAACAAATTCATGCTGGCATTCCTTCATTCATCCATAATTGCCCATTAACTATTAATTTTGCTTTGAATGATTGTTTTTGGAAGGTTCTCCACCAAAGTTGCACTGACTGTCCTGTAGTTGCAGAGTTTTACACCATCATTTTAACAAATGTAACATTTGCAATTCACTAGTCCTCTGGCACCATCGCTGAATCTAAAAAAAGACTGGAAAATTATGGCCAGCACCTGGACAATTTCCACTTTAACTTTCCTCAGTATCCTTGGATGCATTTCATCTGGGACTGAGTTCTGTTTTCAAATCAATTCTTCATATTTGCTTAAGATCTACAGCATCTGCAGTGTTTTGATTTTATTGGAGTACCATTTTCACATTGCATAAAGCCTTTTTGAACTTTAAAATTGTTTGCTATTTGGTTGGTTGACAAACGTTATTGGTTAAATTTTACCTGGTGGAGTGCACGACTGAAGGGCCTGTAAAATGGCACACAGAGTGGATCACCTGTTGCCCTCCCAACACAATGACATCTTTAAATGGACGGAACATGACAGACAGCACTTGTAGCAAGATCCAATTAAGCTGCTGAAATGGACATTTCAAGGCCTCACTCTTCTTCCTGATTTTAAGAAGTGGCAGGGGATCCCTTCTAATGGGCTTGGAGAAGGTAGCCCTCATTTTTAGATATGTTTTAGTCCATTCAAGAGCTCCTGGTGGTTGTGGTGGCACCTGCAGCTGCTACACTTCCTTCCCTTTGCCAACTCATGACCTTTAATTCCACAGCCTGGCAGATTGATCTTAACTGCTCTAAACCCCACCAACTGCTCTAAACCCCACAGTATCTGTGATTGTAGTGCTCTTCTGTTGCGTCCTCTGCTTCCAAATGACATTGCAGTGCTGCCAGACCTCTAATAAATTTCTGCTGACAAATGCGACCCTGGATCCCACATATCACCTCTGTAGGGTCATCCCTTGTACCCCTCCTCCCAAAACTTTTGAGCACACCAACTGGACCGCTGCTGTGCAATAATTGAATCCAGCCCCATGTTTCAGTCTTGTCAAGCAGCCAAAAGATAATCAAACATCAGAACCTTCACCAAATCACATGTATTCATTTCAGCAAGTGCAAGATGCTTGAATGGCGCTGGTTAGAGCTATTAGCGAGATTGCTAGAGTGTGGTTCAGAATAATGCCAACACTTTGGGTTTCATTCCCATTCCAGTGGATGGCAATAACAAACCACCATTGAAATAAGCTGCCAAGAGGAGAATTTGTGCTCACACCTCTAAAATGCTCTTGGTACATATGCGCAGTATCCCTGCCAGTATTGCAGTGACATCATTCTGATCCTTTTGTTCATACTGACTGTGCTTATTTGAGCACTGGCATGTTACTTCACAAAGTGAGCATGTGTGGAATTTTCCACAGGCACAATGAGAATATTTTGGGGGTGTCAGGATATCCAGCAATGAAGAAAACAGCTCAGGAAGAAGCAGCAGCAGACAATGCGTCAAAAACCTGCCTTAGGGCAGAATGCATTTGAATGAAGATGCTTGAATCTTTCAAAAATATTTATCCTGGTTGCTATTAGATGTAATTGATTAGTTGTAAATATTCTCCAAAAAACATCTAAGCATGATTTTACTGTTTTGAATTTATCATTGCTAATAACATTCTAAGATTGCATGCTAATATTTGTGGGGTTGCATTCTTGGTTATATTGGTTGCTTTGAAAAATCACATTTCCCACCATTCTAATATTAGTTGTTATCAACATATGACACTTGTACAGCTTATGAAATGAAGGTGTGTGCCCTTAAAATGTTGTTATTTGACTTCAGGGTAACATGATTTTGTAATTCTTCTTCTTGTGCTAGCTTATTGTTGTTCTTAATTATCAATAGAAGGAGAGCGAACAGCAAAGTGATTATACCTGGAGGTGTTGGCTACCCAATTAAAAGGCAGTGGCTCAATCTACATTAATGGTAGGAGGGATCTGTCCCCAAGGCAAGCTACTGATCACCTACTTCATACATTTATTATTGCTTTTTTTAAAAATTAGGTGATAAAAGGCCATTTAAAATGGCTGAACGTTTTAATAGAATTGACTAAATAGTTTGATTGGATGGTGTCAGTTTTCCCTATGCTTTTATTGTAGCTGTAATATTCAGAGCAGTTTATTTATAGTCATTGTACAAGCATTGCACCATTTAGGCTCTGTGCACCATGCATAGTAAAATAGTGAACTTGTTTTGCAATTTTAACTTTGTTGAAAACAAAGTGCAGAGATTTATGATGAATGGTATATTCTTTGATCAAAACTGTAGATGAGACCATGCAATGTAATTATCCCAAACTCTGCCAAGTTAATTTTTATTTAGTGTTTCTGTGTCTATCATTTGCTTGTTTCTGTTTTGAATAAATTCACAATTCAATGGCCTCAGTAAGTTTTCACAAGACTGAGTTGTCAATCAACATGTCATCTTGCAAACAGTTTTATTTTTGTTATGTTTTAGTAGCTTGCTTTATCGATTGCCACATTATAATGAACTACTTACACCCATTTGAATTTATATGACTGGAATCATAGATGGAAATTTGGGCTTGGAGAATTAGCATCTTGCACAAAAGCAAACAGTCATTGCTGTGAGACTTTTCATCTACATGTAGATCTGTATCTATGATTTCCTTCAATAGGTGGTTGTCTGTTGGAAAGATATTGTTTGACATCTGTGTTCATTTCCTTCTTTCTTTGTGTTGCTGAAATTGCTGCAGTGATGAACGGTTTTATTGATTGAAATTAAGGTAAGATAACCAAAAAGAAAAGGAAGTGTTTGAAATTACAGTACTTCTTAATGTAAAATAAATACGTGAAAGTGATTCAAGTACCATGTAATTGAGCTGTACAATAATCAAAGTAGTGGCAACTCTTAAGTAGAATTAGACAGTATTGGAATGGTCTAACATGTTTCATCAGCATCCCAAGGGGTAAAGCATCTTTTCTGTGTTAACAAGCTGGCAGATCTGCTTTGTATTTCTTGCATTTGTCTATTTTTTTTATTTCGAACATAAAGACTTCGTTCTCACTTGGGAGTTTGCAATTTAAGTTCTGTGCTGTATATTCCTTGAAATTGTTTATAGACATGTCGGAAATTTTCTTAGTGCTCACTTGGCCACCTGATGGACTGGCATGTGAAGTGAAGATGTAGCATATTTGGTGGTGGGGGGGGGGGGGGGGGGCGGGGGGGTAAGAAAACTGATAGACATATGTATTTGAATTGTGTTTCCAGCTTGCTATTTCTGAACAAATTCACCAGAAATCCAATTGGTTAAATGCTTTCAATTGAATTAAGATAATACCAAGGAGAATGATCACGTCAAGCATAAATGCAAAAGAGACTATGGAGCGTGGAGCAAAACAACATTATTCAGGATGCATTTTTGTACTTTATGCAAACATTTAGTGTTCAGAATGGCACCAATATATGATACATGATCCAGAGCTCCTATTTTTCTCTTTGAAATGTTATTTTAATTCTGTTTAGGAATACCTCATTTACAATAGTCAACCTAACATCTGTGTAACAAGCAAAACCATGTGTCTGAAAGGCAGCCATTTTATTCTGTAATGTTTTGAATCATTTGTACTTAGTTGCAACTGTATATCTAAGGGAGGTCTTGTGGCAATGTTGTTCACGTTCCAACCTCTCAAAACTGAGAGCAGGGAACTAGCCAAGAAAGATCTGTTCACAATATAGTCAAACAGGTTGAGTACAAACTTGTTAATTCTTTCGACATATTTTAGTAGCAGGGAGTAAGAGCAGGGATAATCCATTCCTCCACCAACACTATCTGTAACCTACATTTAAAAGTGCATGTTGCCACAGCAACTCTAACTTCAGAGGGGGTGAAGTGAGGGTCAAAGGAGGGTGGTTGGCTCAGCTAGTTAACAACACAGGATTTTATCCCTGTACAGAAGGGATGTAATCAGAACCTGCCTACTTCCCCTTTACATGATGGAGGATCTGATGCTGTGGGTCAGATGTGCCTTTGGTTGGAAAACTTGAAGAAGTAATGTATACTGAAGAGAGAACACAAAACAAGGAAGAGTAGGTAAAAAGTAGGAAAGTCCTGAAAGGATTCAATTTAAGCTTTGAAGGGAAATCTAAATGAAGACTGCAAAGAAACTGGTTACATAAGCAAAACCTTTATGAGCACTAAATGCTGTTGTGATAATGTTTGGTACAAAAGAGAGGACACAACTGAATATCAATTAATCCCATCTGAATGCAATACTCACTTGATATTTAAAGTTGATAGTGTTGTTGATGTTTCAATGGAAGAATTTCAATGACTCATTTATAATTGCCTATATAAACTAAACTCAGCAGGCTGTTGTTCCAATGTAAGAATTAGGGAAAGGATTGTATACTCGTGTTGATAAGGATCACAATGTTCAATATTAATGTTGCCTTTCGAGTGGGAATTGCAAGTATTTTCTCCTTCCATAATCTGTTAATAAGAGAGTAGAGAAATTGCATTTCTAGCTCATGACTTCAGGAAATCCTAAATCATTCCACAACCAGTGGAGGTCCTTTTGAGGTCATTGTTTCAGTGAAGGAAACACAGCAACCAATTTGCATACAGAAAGCTCCCACAAAACAGTAAGGGATAAGAGCCAGATAATCTGTTTCTGAGATGTAGGCTTGGGGATAGTCATTAGCCAGAAGAGAGGAAAAACTCTGTTGGTCTGTACCAAATGAGTGCCATGCTATCGTTGCATCAATGTCCACAGGAATTAAAATATTTAAATGCATGGAAAGTGTAGTTTTTGGTTTGAGAAAAATAACTATTCCTTATGGGTGAAACCAAGCTCTTGCATCCCCTGCCTATTTCTGTTTCATCACCATTATTGTTGAAAGCGGTGACATTTGGAGAATAAGGTTAAATTACAACAGCAGCACCTATCTTGGTCAAATATTCTTGCTTAGTTTGGGTGTATATTCAGTAACTGTCACTGGTTATTGAACTATGGATGTGTGTCATACAGTTGAACCTGATCCCACCAATATTTACATTTGTGCATTTTCCAACAAAGGTCACTGCATGCAAGTGATGGAGGATCCATTTCTGTTTATGTATAGTCTGCTTTGTGGGGTAAATTTTAAAATCCCTCACATTTTCTTTGTAACACAGCTCATGTTGCCTGCTTGTTCACTTGGAACTATTCGTACATTGTTGGTAAGCAAAATATATATATGTGTGGGGTGAACAATTATGGTTAACCACTAAGTGAACACAGCATGTCATGGCCAAGACATGATTTTCAGGGCCAGAAAATTGGTGTCATACATATGCCAAATTGACTCCAGTTGATATTAAAAATAAATACAAAATAGTTGAGAAGTTTTAAACAAATGAATTAAACATGCTACCAGTATGAATGCAATTTATGTTTCTTTATTCTTAGCACACCATGCAGTATGTTTTAACTGAAGGTCCAGGTCTTGAAACTGGTGTGTGTCGGCATGGTAAATAATCAAAGGGAATCAGCAGCCTATTTTTCAATGCATCAAATCTTTCCACTGAAGTTCACAGAATATTGGTTAAAATGCTTTTTAAGACTTGTTTCCTGTTCTCAATGTAGCTTTTACTTAATCTGAAATTTTAATGCACAGCAATATTTTCCAACTCAATGGAAATTAAAAACTGGAATGATTAAAAAGAATAGTTGCCCCCTCACCACTAACCTGTTTTAGACTTCCTGCAGGGACCAGTTTCTCTCCTGCATTATGCTCTGATTGTGTATGGATCATGCAAACGGTTTCCACCAAAGTTACAATATGGAAGTGTAACTTGTAATTTAATCTGTATGATTTCATAACACTTTATGTTTTTAAGCCTTTCCAAGCAAAATAAAGCTAATATCAAATAAGCAGATCATCCCTTCCAGGAATGCAAGTAATTTCACTAGCAAGCCTTGATGAAAGTGGAAGAAGTTAATTGGGGAAACTATGAAGCGAAACAACAATGAAAAATGTGGGACAGCTAGAAAATAATTGAATGAAATGTAAGATCTGTGATAGAAAAGAGGTATTTTTTGAGAAAGTGCAGCCATTGAACAGAGAAGATGAAAAAGGAGATAGAAATGAAACCTTTGAAATGAAAACAGAGAAGTATTTGTGAGAGGAAGGTGCAGAGGTCACGAGATCAGAGAAGGAGAATTTTCAAACAGTGCAAAAACCGAAAGAAGTCTAGAGTTACTTTAAAAAAAAGATATTTTGAAAAAAATGTGCAGAAGCAAAAGAATAACTACCAGTTTTTTTCTATTACAAGCATTTGATTTATCATATTTCCTCCTTTTTTTTGTTTTTACTATATCAATTTTTTACTCACCATGGTGTTTGTATACACGTCGAATGCATTGTGTTCTCTAACAGTGGAGATGAGTTTTCAATTTTGGTGCCATTTTATCAGAGCTTCTGTGGTATTTTCTCAACTCTTAGATACAAAGTCCAATGAACATCACCTCTCAATTAACTATAAAACTGGTCTGTTTGAGCCTTAAAGGGACCTCGATTTCAAACTCTGACACTTACGAGCACCTAGTCTGAATCTTTGCAAGCCCCAGTACTTCAGGTTCAAATCCCTTTTACACGACCTGAGGATTCCTGCCTTAATTACCAATTTGAACAACAAATTACAGACACATATCACCCTCTGGGTGAGAAGATTTAGCTTCATGTCTCCTTGAATCCTTCTAGCAATCACCTTAAATCTGTGCTCCCTGATAATTCATCTTTTCGCAAAGGGAAATAGATTTTCTCTGTCCACTCTAACCAAGCTCCTAATTATTTTGTATACTTTTATTCAATCAGCTCTCCTTTGTTGTAAGGAAAACAGCACTGATCTATGCAATATTTCCACATACCGACAATTTTCTTATAAATTTCCTCTGTACTCCTGTAGTTATAGCACCACTCCCGTAATGTAGTGTCCAGAACTGTATACAAAACTTCAACTGTGGCCTAATCAGTATTTTATATATTTCCAGTATTACATGCCCTGCATTTAATCCCTCGCCCAATGTCGAAAAGCATGCCAGATGCCTTCTGTCACCTTAACCACCTGCCACCTTCAGGGAACTATGGGCCTGTACACTAACATCTCTCATTTCCTCTACTCTATCAACAACCTCCCATTTATTGAGGATTCCCTTGCCTTCTCCAGGTATAACCTCACAATTCTTTAGATTGAATTCATTTTGCCATGTTTCTGCCCATTCGCTAATTATTGATATCTCCTTGAAGTCAACAGATATCTTCACTGTCAATTACCTGCCCAACTTTTGTATCATCTGACAATTTGCCAGATACACCTCTCACTTTTAAGTCTAAATAATTAATATATACCATAAACTGTAAGGGACCCAAAACTGAGTCTTGTGGTACTCCACAGGAAACTTCTTTTCATTCACAAAAATATTCATTGACCATGACCCCTAGTTTCCTGTCACAGAGTGAAATTAGGATCCACATTTATTGGCTTTTGTTTAATGTTCTGCCATGTGGAACCTTGTCAAATGCCTTACTAAAATCTATATAGGTAACATTCACTGCATTATGCTTATTAATTCTCCTTTTTACTTCTTCAAAAGTTTCAATCATGTTCATAAGACATGAGCTTCTCTTGACAAAATCATGCTGCCCCGATTAGTCTGTGTCTTACCCAGTTACAGTTAATACTGTTTCTCAATATTGATTCCAGTAATATAAGTGGTACCAATATCAGACTAATCAGCCTATAATTATTTTGCCTGGACCTAGTACATTTTTTGAATAAATGTGCAATGTTTGCAGACCCACAAATCTCTGTTACCTTGCCAGGATCTAGTGGGAATTGGAAAATGATCCTCAGAGCATCATTATTTTCTTTTTGGCTTCCTTTAACAGCCTAGGATACAATCCAGCCTTAGTGATTTATCACTTTCATGGAGATTGGAGATTGGTTCCTCCAATATTTGCCTTCTCATTGTGCTTAGTTTATCTGATAGTTCACATTCTTCGATAAATAGAATATGTGGCATTATCCCCTCTTTATGAAGACAGGGACAAAATGCTCGTTTAGAACTTTGCTTACATCTTCTACAACCATGAACAAGGTGTCAAGCATATCTCAGATAGGTCCAACCCTTTCCTTAGTCACTCGCTTGCTCTTAATACCTGATTAAATATCTTTCAATTTTCCTTAATTTTACCAGCCAATATTTTTTCAAATGCTCTCTTTGAATTTCTAATTTCCTTTCTCACTTGCCCTGTAGTTTCATTGAATCGCTACAGTGTGGAAGCAGGCCATCCAGCCCATTGAGTCCACACTGACCCTCTGAAGAGTATTCCTCCCTGGCCCCTATGCTCTTAACCTTGCATTTCCCATGTCTAACCCACATGACCTACACATCGCCAGACATTATGGGCAATTTAGCATGGCTTTTCTAATATGCACATCTTTGGACTATAGGAGTAAACTGGAGTACCAGGAGGAAACCCATGAAGACAAAGGGAGAATGTGCAAGCTCGACACAGTCACCTGAGGCTGGAATCAAACCCTGTTCCCTGGAACTGTGAGGCAGCAGTGTTAACTGAGTTTCTATACTCCTCCAAGCTTCATGAAATATCACCTTTTCTTGTAGTTATCATAATCTATTTTCCTGCTTTATCTTATACTATATACTTCTGTTTGACCAGAAACTCTAAATATGATATTACGCCCTGCAACTAAGCCCTCAATCTGCAATTTGAGAGGGAGAGGGTACAGTCGGAAGTGACAGTACTTCTGTTGAATAAAGGGAATTATGGAGCTATGAGGGAGGAGCTGGCCAAAGTTCAATGGTGCAATACCTTAGCAGGGATGACTGTGGAGGAACAATGGCGGATATTTCTGTGTATAATGCAGAAGTTTCAGGATCAGTTCATTCCGAAAAGGAAGAAAGATCCCAGGAGGAGGCAGGGGCGGCCGTGGCTGACGAGGGAAGTAA
>NC_057729.1:38078505-38081762 GCF_004010195.1 Chiloscyllium plagiosum | reverse complement strand
TTAAAAATGCGGGGTAGACCATTTAGGACAGAGCTCAGGAGAGACTTCTTCGCCCAGAGAGTGGTGGCTGTGTGGAATGCTCTGCCCCAGAGGGCAGTGGAGGCCCACTCTCTGGATTCATTTAAGAAGGAGTTGGATAGAGCTCTCAAAGATAGTGGAATCAAGGGTTCTGGAGATAAGGCAGGAACAGGATACTGATTAGGAATGATCAGCCATGATTATATTGAATGGCGGTGCAGGCTCGAAGGGCTGAATGGCCTACTCCTGCACCTATTGTCTATTGTCTATTGTCTATTGCCCTGTTTTTATTTGAGGTGATTGATCTACATAGTCTGTAGAATCTTGCTTTCAAACGTGTGCCACTGATTTGCCACTGACCTTCCTTCAACAAGCTGTAACCAGATAACTTTAGCCAGTTCAACTCTCAGCTTTGTAAAGTTTTGCTTCCCCAGTTTAGATCTATCTATTTTGTGTTAACTCTGTGCCCTTCCATATTGATGCAAAATCTCTAAACCACAACAACAAAAACGTACAGCACAGAAATAGGATCTTTGACCCACCAAGACTTCACTGATACATGATGCCTTTCTAAACAAAACACCTTTTGCCTCTGAATGGTCTGTATCCCTTTATTCTCTGCTTAATCTTATGTCTGTCAAGATGCCTCTTAAACATTGCTATTGTATCTGCCTCCATGATCTGTTCTGACAACGCATTTCAGGCACTTACCACCCTCTGTGTAAAAAATGTGTGTCTCACATCTCCTTTATATTTATCTCCCATTTACCTTAAATCTATGTCCCCTCATAATTGACATTTCTGCCATGGCAAAAAGACTCTGACTATCCATTCTATCCATGCGTCTCTTAATTTTGTAAACTTCTATAAAGTCCCCTCTCCTTCTCCGATATTCAAATGAAAACAAACTAAGTTATCCAGTCTCTCATCATAGCTCAAACCTTCCGAGCCAGACAACATCCTGATAACAGTTTCTGTACTCTCTCCAAATCTAACTGTATTACGATCATTATTTCCAAAATGGTCACCAACTGCTCTACCATCTGCCGTACACCTTCATTCTCTAAGACTAAATCTAGAATTGCAGACTTTCCTGTTGGGGTTGATATGTACTGGCTGAAAAAGTTCTCTTCAAACATTTTGTTCCTTTCAGACTGTTGTTATCCCAGTTGATAATTGGGTAATTAAAGTTTGCAACTGCTATAACTGTACTGTTTTTGCACTTAGAAATGTGTCTACATATTTGCCGCACTGGTTCTACCGCACTATCTGGCAGGTTGTTTGTTGATTCCTGGCAGCAGAGCTGCCCCTTCTTTGTTGCTAAGTTCAAACCATATGGCCTTATTTGATGCTTCATTTTGTATATCACCCCTTGTTTATTTTTTTCTCCCTTCATGTTACGTTTAGATGCTTCATATGTTACAATTCACACTTCATTTGGACAGAATCTTTGTTTCTTTGCAGTATACATTTCCTCTGGTTTTGGTTAGTCCACTGTGAATTCTTTTATAATTTCATCTCCTCTGATTTATCACATCTCTTCATCCTGTCACAGACCTTCTTCTTTGTTCTTCCTGCCCTCCACTGGCTTAGAAGCTCCTACGTTTCCAATTCTGTCCAGTTCTGACAAAGGTCAACTTGACACATTGGCTCTGTTTCTCCTCACACTTGCTTTCTGAACTCCTGTGCTTTTTTTCAGTTTTTTTTGTTCTTATTTCAGATGTTCTCAATATTTTGCTTTTTCTTTAGCAGTTATTTAGTTATACTATTTGCAGTGATGTCATCTCATTCATGTAGCATTGTTAGATATGGCAAGCTATATTGAAGATCTGGCATGGGTAACAATGGTGGGCAGAAAATAAGATATATAATGACATGAAGATGGGATAATGTGATTGTTAATGATAATGGAATCGCAAACTAGAGATTCATGAGTTCACATCCAGCTGTGAAATTGTAATTTGTGGTTAATGATGTCAAAAATACCCAGATAGTTTACAAATGCCCTTCAATGAAGGGAAGAGGAGACCCCTAATCACTCTGGTCTACACATGCTCTGGTCCCACAGTAAGAGTTATTTTATTGTCTCAATGCCTGTCTAGCAATCTAACAGAATAAAGATTGGGCTAGGGTCCACCATAGATTATTATCCAAGAAGAAAGGTGAAAACCTCCCCCTGTGTTTTTGACTCTTAACACATTCAGGATAAACTGGAGCTAGTCAATAAATACTGGTAGAGTTGCCTGAAAACTAAGAAAACAAAAACTAATAATGCCAGATACTACGGATGCAAGTAAGCGTTCGCCCTGCTGCTTCTAATGATGCATTTTCCATATACCATCAGCTTCCCAGCATGGGTCTTTCATACACTAGATACAACTTTCAACATTTTTATTCCAGTTTTGGAATATTGTATTCAATAATAGCAAGCTGAATGCTAAGTTGTTGTTGTTGCTTCTCCTAACGCAGGCCACCCAGGAGTGAAAGTTTAATCCTTGTACATACTGATGAGGCTCAAACCAGCCCATTTCCTTCATTATATCATTCAAATATCCATATAGTTTGCTGAAGGCTAGAGTTCTCAGGAGTCAGGATGTGGGCCTTCTGGTAGCATTGCATTTGGGAAGACATTCGGCACTGCTGACAAGATGGTGGAACGGGCTCGGCCCTTGTGAGAAAGGGCAGTGTGAACCCGCCCGCCTGTGTGCGTTTGGGATGGACTCGGCAAACGGGGATTTGCAATCGGAAAGTGTCCTCCTGCCCGCGCAGGTAGGCGCCAAACAGTTGGGGGGGTTTTGACGGTGACGGCTGCAGGGCCTGCTACCCTGACGAGCTCTCCTGCTGGCCCCGATACCCCCCCACGAGACGAGGTGAACCGGAACGGGCGTACCCCCAGCTGATAATGATCCTTCCGCAGGTTCACCTATGGAAACCTTGTTACAACTTTTACTTCTTCCAGATAGTCAAGTTTGATTGTCTTCTCGGCCCTTCACCAGGGCCAGGTTGATGAAGGCAGATGTGATCTATATGGACATCAGTAAGGCATTCGACAAGGTTCCCCATAGAAGACTGATTAGCAAGGTTAGGTCTCATGGAATACAGGGAGAACTAGCCATTTGGATACAGAACTGGCTCAAAGGTAGAAGACAGAGGGTGGTGGTGGAGGGTTGTTTTTCAGACTGGAGGCCTGTGACCAGTGGAGAGCCACAAGGATCAGTGCTGGGCCCTCTACTTTTTGT
>NC_057729.1:38043402-38078382 GCF_004010195.1 Chiloscyllium plagiosum | reverse complement strand
TTTATTGGTCAGAGTATTGAGTACAGGAGTTGGGAGGTCATTTTGCGGCTGTACAGGACATTGGGTAGGCCACTGTTGGAATATTGTGTGCAATTCTGGTCTCCTTCCTATTGGAAAGATGTTGTGAAACTTGAAAGGGTTCAGAAAAGATTTACAAGGATGTTGCCAGGGTTGGAGGATCTGAGCTACAGGGAGAGGCTGAACAGGCTGGGGCTGTTTTCCCTGGAGCGTCGGAGGCTGAGGGGTGACCTTATAGAGGTTTACATAATTATGAGGGACATGGATAGGATATATAGACAGGGAGTCCAGAACTAGAGGGCATAGGTTTATGGTGAGAGGGGAAAGATATAACAGAGACCTAAGGGGCAACTTTTTCACACAGAGATGGTACGTGTATGGGATGAGCTGCCAGAGGATGTGGTGGAGGCTGTACAATTGCAACATTTAGGAGGCATTTGAATGGCTATATGAATAGGAAGGGTTTGGAGGGATATGGGCCAGGTGTTGGCAGGTGGGACTAGATTGAGTTGGGATATCTGGTCGGCATGGACGGGTTGGACCGAAGGATCTGTTTCTATGCTGTACATCTCTATGACATGGTTTAATAGTGATGCAACTGGACTAGGGACGATTTAGAGACCCAGGTAAATACTCTGGGGGCAAAGGTTTGAATCCACTATAGCTGATGATTGATTAAATTGATTAACAAAAAATGTGGAATTGAAAGCTAATCTCAGTAAAGTTACTATTTATGAAGGATTTCAGTCATGGCTGGATAGGCTGGGACTTTTTTCCCCTCAAACATAGGAGGCTGAGGGGTGACCTTATAGAGGTTTATAAAATAATGAGAAGCATAGGTAAGGTGAATAGTGAGGTTCTTTTCCCTAGGGTAGAAAAGTCCAAAACTAGAGGGCGTAGATTTAAGCTGAGAGGAGATAGAGTTATAAGGGACCTGAGAGGCAACTTTTTCACACAGAGGGTGGTACTTATATGAAATGAACTGCCAGAGGAAGTGATGGAGGCTGGTACAATTACAACGTTTAAAAGATATTTGGACAGATACCTAAATAGGAAAGGTTTATTGGGATATGTGCCAAATACAGGCATTTGGGATTAGTTCAGTTTAGGAAACCTGGTCGGCATGCATGCGTTAGACCAAAGCGTCTGTTTCCATGCTGTATGAATCTATTATTATTGATTGCTGTAGTAACACATCTGGTTCACTGATGTATTTTAGGGAAGGAAATCTGCATCTCTCCTAAAAAAATCTATATGCCTGTATTTCAAAACTTCTTCCATGTTAAAATGTGAAATCTATCTGAAAAAATAACAATGTATGCACATTTTCTGCAATATTGGGCAGAAAGTTTCCAGGCATTGAGTGATGTGGACAATGGTAAGAAAGTTGGTAAAATAATGCAAAAATGAAAAAAAAAATCAGATTGTTGAAGTAGAATGACTTTCCCCTCAAGTCTTTAATAGTGAGTTCTGAATATCACTAACAAGTGATCACGAACCTATTTCTGTGTATTTACCCCTCATGTATAGCTAATCTCACTGCATTTCTCTGCAGCTTCCTATCCGCCCCTCCTTCCCTGATAAACTAGAGGGTGCCAATTCCCACCGTGAAAGTCAGAACCATTACACAGTTCACTACTTACCTCTCCAGGCCTCCTTCTACCATATACCTGCATGGTCAATCAACACATTCCTATTCCAACCTCCTTCCATGCAACTGGGCATCAGCAAGCCACAGCTTCACCACAGCTTCATGGCTGATCTTGCAACAACTCATACACCATTTCTGCCCTTCAGGTCTTCACAATGGAGTTCAGGGACAGAGGCCTGAACTACTGCTAGAACACACCTGCATCTTGTGCATCTACATAGATTTCCTCTCATGCCTCCTTGATAGCTTTCTTAATGCTCATTCACTTTGTGCTGATGTTGTTATTGACAGCCTCTTGCAATTTGTGTTGTTTTTCAGCACGTAGGCTTTTCAGTCCTAATTTATCAGCTGCCAGCATCTATCCCGTGCATTGCTTTTTAGCCATAACTTAAAGGCTGCCAACTTCTCTGGATTGCATAGCTATTTAATCAGAGTGGTAGTCATTTCTTCACTGGTCAAAGCACTGAAGAGTCAAGTGGGTGTCAGTGTTAGGCGAAAGTGAGGACTGCAGATGCTGGAGATCAGAGTCATGATTAGAGTGGTGCTAGAAAAGCACAGCTGGTCAAACAGCATTCGAGGAGCAGGAAAATCAATGTTTCGGGCAGTGTAAGTGTTACTGTGCAGCATTGGGTTGTGTCAATGTCCACCTATTATATGTGCAACTTACACATAAACATTCTGCATTAACTTCAAGAAAGTGGTCATGTTTGAATGAAAAAGGGACCAGTCCTTAGTGGCGTGAAAGGAGACTGTGGTCAGTCAAGGTGTGTAACCACAAACAGTCAAGGGGCTTTTTCTCTGTGTCTAATCTATTTACCATTATGCAGAATAAGGAGGAGCCCCAGCAAGATTCCCATGACCAGCCATTCTTTTTCTCCTGCTGTCTCCTGGAAGGTGTCCAGTCAGATATGGTAGCACAATCTCATTCTTTACAGGTAAAATACTGAGATAATATTTGGGAAAATTGTAAATAGAATGCTGCTGTAGTTGTGACAGTTCATTCCAGAAAGGCTTCATATGTGTCTCTTCAAATGTAGTGAAGTCAGTAAATCTCAATCAAGAATAAACAATGAAAATTGAGCATGTCACAAAATCAAAATACTCTGTGAAGACTTGCTTATTTCCTGTTGAGCTGACCATTATTAGGGAAAGATTGTTAACTGAAGTAATACTAATCAAAATGGTGTGCAGACTATTTACTGAGCTTTAATAATTATTTTAGTGATCATTCAACTCCTTAATAACCCTCTGGGTAACAGTTTGCAGGATATATTTTGGTTCCTTTATTAAGATGATATCTTCCGCTAAATGAGGACTAAACTGGCATTAGAGCTTCATTTTGGCCATTTCTTTAGTATTTAGTGGGCGGTACGGTGGCACAGTGGTTAGCACTGCTGCCTCACAGCGCCAGAGACCCGGTTTCAATTCCCGCCTCAGGCGACTGACTGTGTGGAGTTTGCACGTTCTCCCCGTGTCTGCGTGGGTTTCCTCCGGGTGCTCAGGTTTCCTCCCACATCACAAAGATGTGCAGGGTCAGGTGAATTGGCCACACTAAAAATTGCCCATAGTGCTAGGTAAGGGGTAAATGTAGGGGTATGGGTGGGTTTCGCTTCAGCGGGTCGGTGTGGACTTGTTGGGCCGAAGGGCCTGTTTCCACACTGTAATGTAATCACACTGTAATCTAATCTAATCTAATCTAATCTAAAGTTTATTTTCAAAATCAATCCCTTTTTATAGAGTTGGAAAAAAAACGCTACCTGCTCCCTTGATAACCAATAGTGAGAAGTTTGGGAATATATGACTATTATTTTCTCTTGGTTGCATGGCAAATAATCCCTGGTGATTCCACAGTGCGTGTAGACACATTTCTTTCTGTAATCTTTGAACTCTTCTGTTAATAGATAAATGTTTTTGTTATCCAAATGGCTGTATCTTCAGCTGATCTCACCATAAAGAGCCTGCTTTTTACAAGCTCTACTTCAAACAGCAATAGCCAGAATATGGAGGTGCTGGTGTTTGACTGGATTGGACAAAGTCAAAAGCCACATGACACCAGGTTATAGTCTAACAGGTTTATTTGAAATCACAAGCTTTCGGAGCACTGCTCCATCTGATGAAGGAGTAGCGCTCTAAAAGTTTGTGATATCAAATAAACGTGTTGGACTATAACCTGGTGTCATGTGACTTCTGACCTCAAACAGCAGCAATCAATGAGACAGGGGCAGTATCATCAGCTGGTACTGATGTTAGGTGGCTTTTAAAGGTTTAGGCAGCATGTGGAATCCGAGTGCTTTCATTTTAGTTCCTAATCATAGCAGCAGGTTTGAAGCAATTGTAAGGCACCTCCAATTATACTTCCATCATCAGTAGGCGTTCAACATTTCAGAGTTCACAGAGATTGGTAAAATTGCACTGAACTGCCTGAGCATCATATAGGACAGTGATTGAGTGAGGCAGCGCTTTGTGCAGCTTTGCTCAGCAGGTCACTGAACTATGAGGGAGAGTAGAGATGTGAACTTCCCATTGTACACCTCACAGCCTTGATTGGCAGTAAGCTCCCCTGGAAAGGTGAAGAAAATGAATGCAACATTGTCTGCAGAGATGTGTGGAATCATCACTGATTGTGTTCTCTCACTCCTCGGGTAGTGTAAGTGTGGAGAGCTAATGCAGGCCAGGTACTCTAATAATCCCACCACATTACGTTCTGCTTTAGGTTAGCCTCCACTGCTGTGGTCTTGCTGTTGTCATCAACATGACTGTTTAAGGATATCTAACTTCTGACGTTATCTTCAGCCAGGGAGTCAATAGCAATGTTTGTCCATTATGATAAAATATATACATAATTTAAAAAAAGACTACAGATTTTGGAAATCTGAAATGTAAAGCAGAAATTGCTGGAAAAACTCAGCAGGACTGCTAGCATCTGTAGGAGAAAAACAAAGTTAACTCAGAACTGATGAAGGGTCACTGGGCTCAAAGCATTAACTCTGTCTTTCTCTCTACAAATGCTGCCAGATTTGCTTAGTTTGCCCAGCACTTTGTTTTTGTCCTTTACAGCTTGTTTCATCCTTGGGATGTCATAGAATCCCTACAATGTGGAAACAGGCCCTTCAGCCCAACAGGTCCACACACCCCTCTAAAGAGTAACCCACACAGACCCATTCCGCCTACCCTATGTTTACCCCTGCCTAATGCACCTAACCTACACATCCATGAACACTGTGGGCAATTTAGCATGGCCAGTTCACATAACCCTGCACATCTTTGGATTGTGGGAGGAAACCAGAGCACCCGGAGGAAACCCACACAGACACAGGAGAATGTGCAAACTCCACACAGACAGTCGCCCGAGGCTGGAATCGGACCTGGGTCCCTGGCGCTGTGAGGCAGCAGTGCTAACCATTGAGCCACCGTGCCACCCCAGGGATGTCTGAAGAATCTGCTCATGTCTCAAATGGATGTAACTTCACTAGGTCTGACAGCTGTAAAGAGACTAAACCAGGCATTTAAAATGGTCAGGGAACATAAACTTAAAATGATGGATGATTATTTACCATGATGTGTCACCTGTGCCATCCCATTTAAGTGATTTATCCTCTGTTCTCTTTCACTACGCACAAGTGCAGTCCTGGGGTCTGCAGTTGGGTTGGATGTAAATGGCTCTTTTATAGCCTGTTGACATGGAAGACTTCGTTGATCATTCCCAGGAGATGGGGTATGGGTTGAGGGGGTCCATGCCTTGCCCAGATGCAGGCTCACCTTCCTCAGCTTCATCTTCTGTAGGCTTCAGCAATACAGGAGGAGGATGTTGGTGGGGAAATCTCAGAAATATCCTGAGAAGAAGCTTCAGCTTATTAGGTGCATGGCCCCTTCTCCATCTGGGTGTCATCTGGCATCAGCCTGCTTTCCTGAGAAAGAATTGCATCTGGAGTAAATTTGAAGTCCCTTGTGTATCTCTATTTGCTGTTAATGCTAAGGCCAATAGTTAAAGCAATGGAATGAAGATCCATATTCCTATCCAGCATACACTGAATGTGCTAGCTCTGAGTATCTATGGTAGTTGCCAATCCGTCCATGGAAGCAGCTAGGTACACCATCAGCATAGGACTCATCATGTTGGGTGTACTTCTGTGCCCGTCAGTCCAGTTTGCTGACTGTTTTGTCAAAAACCCTTGCTATTACTGAGTCTTCCCGTCCAGTTTGTTGACATCATTAATGGCCAAGACTATGGGATCACTTTATGGTTGGGATTGAGCAGGTGCATGGTCTCTGGCAGTCCTCTGAGTGCCACTGACCCTGGGCATTTCTACCTCTGTGGAGTTTTGTAAGTGATGTGTTCACCAGATTGTGCTCCTGAGTCTAGGAAGTGAACCCCTTGAGGGTGGGCAGAATGGCACCTTCAGGTCCCCACTAGAGGAGGGAATCCCTTGAGGGTTCTCTCCTCTGCTGGGGACCTGAAGGTGCCATTCTGATGGAGAATGCAGGAGAAAGCCTTGTTTGTTCATCTTCTAGGCATTGATTAGGCTCCTCTGCAGAGTTGAGGTAGAGCTGAAGGACTCTGGTATTGGCCTCTTTCTCATTCTGGCCATTGGGACTCAGTATTGCCTCCGTAAGAGAGAGGGAATTTGTTGTGAAAAAGCGGTAAAATCTTTTCAGAATATGAATGAGTTATCACTGGTGCTAACGGGACCGCTGCACGATGAAGCTCACTCAGTTGATTGACATGGAGATCTTGGTATCCCCATATGAGCAATCTTAACTGGGCAGCACTAGGATCTTTTTGTCATATGGTGTGAGGAATCTAATGTGTCTCACTGTCACAGGCTTTGTCTAGTTATTCACCATTTTTTCTTAGTGAGACAAAAGAAGGGAGAGGAGAGGACAGCCATCAGAAATGTTGCAAGAGCAGGTGTGATGGTAAGATATCTCCAGCAAGTAGGAAATGCAGAGGGCAGGACAGTTTAGTATTTGGGAATGATGAGGTAGGTGACAGCTGTTGAGTGTAAATGTTGTCTGAAATAGTGAGCATTGCAGTTACATGCAATGGCCTTGTTGAGAGTTACATGCAATGGCACAGTTAGAATGAGAAGTGGCAGCACTCAGTGTGAAGTGGCAGAGAAAAGTTAATGGCACTCATTCTTACAGTTTGTGGATGATCATTCACCATCTTCTTGCACTGTTGGAAGTTTCTTTAGCAACCTCAAGACACTACTGACCCAGGTAGATATCTCCATCCAGGCTGGCTGTGTCAGGTGCTCTGTCCTCTTTTGTTTGTCTGAAGGAAAGAACACTCCCTTTTGTCCAAAGATGCCGTCCACCAGCACCTTCAGGTCCCTGTCAGACCGACGTGATGCCAGCTTGCCTTGCCAGACCATTTGCTTGGTTACAGTGTAGAACAGCAGTGTGTGGAAGAGAGTTTCTGACTTGTATCATCTGAAGTGCTGCCGAGTTGTGGGTTTAAATATGATGGCATCAGCGAACACCTCTGCCACTGTTGCCATACAATTGTCCGAGGCCCGTTGAATCATTAATGAACTGAAGAGCAGATAATAGTGCAAGAGAATTCAAAATGGATCATGACGAATCTCACACAAAAGCGGATTGCTAAAAGATGGGAAAAATCAGCTCATTGTTTATTTGCTTCATTGTGCGCAACCAGTTACTTTTAATTGCAAACTTGGATTTTAATGTGTGCATTTTTAATACATAGTGTTTAAACATCTACTTACTGCTTTCTGATCATGTTTGCATACTTTAATTATGGAAAACATTTATCTTTGGATAACCTATCTAAAATTTACAATCAAATATTTGTCTATTTATCACAATATTATTTTGCTTTGCTTTTTCTTATCCTGCCTGTCTGTCTTCTCAGTGAGGCACCTTTCAGTTTAAATTTGTACGTGAGCCCCAACTTACCGTTTAAAAAAATGAAGATCTTGAGAAGCATATTTACCTATTTACAGAATAATGTGCTCTGCTGTCTGTGATATAATGTAAACATGAAGCAAAAGAGGACATCAATCAAACCATTATGTATGTTGTGTCTCTTTGGAACATAACTAAGCTTAATTCTACTCCATACTGTCGCCTCTTTTAACTCTGCCTGGTTGCATGCCAGTAAGTAGGGAAACTTTAGTCCAATATGTCAGATGTTGGATAAGTGCACATCATATGATTTGGATTGTGACACTTCACCCAGTAGATGTTAATAGTTGTAAACATAAATCAAATGAAATTGATACTGACAGTAGCATGAAATAGACAATGGTGGAACGCTCGTCAACTTCACCCATTTGTCTGATTTCCTTTTCCGTTGTGGAAAATATATAATTGAGTACCATGTAAAGCAGGCTGCTGACTCACTTGTCCATTGCGCATGGAATATCAATTTCACCCTCTAATTTTTATATGTCCATTTTGAAAAGATACCCTTTTCATTTAATCCAGTAATAGATGTAATGACTAGATTGCTATATCAACATAGTTTATATCACAAAATTAAATCATAAATTGTATGCCTGTTGCAGACTGTAAAATACTACGTAATGTTTTCAGTTATTAATGCAATATCCCTTGAGTAATTTTTCTTTAGCTGCTTGGTAGATAAAAATGTTATTGTGTTTAATTTCCACATTTTGGAATACCTTAGGACATTTAGTGGACATTCCAACTGACTTCTGCACTTATTGGATAAGTAGGTAGGTAATTCAGACTGGCAAAAATCTGCCTAAAATTTTCAACTCAAGGAGGGGATACCTTTTAACAATACTGGATTATCCTTCTTCTTGACATTAAACATTTTGATTGCAAAACCTCTTTCAAAGAACTTTTTCAGTTTGCTCCCTGGCTTAGTCCTTTTTAATTTTTCATTGAAAGCATGAGGGCAACAGTACCATACCTTCTGTCAGTAAATCCAGGAAGGGATTATAGTACTGGGGAAAGCAACAATAGGTTTTGAAAATATAATTCATGGTGCAAGCATTCATTTCATTGTTAAGTAGAGTGAAATACAAAGCATGGGGAAGAAACACAAAGATAATTTTTTTTAGTTGCTGGCATGTGAATAATTTTTCTGACCCTGAGTAAAAATTAAATGATCTTAAATGTTAGTCTGGAGGAGAAAATGAATTAGAAGACAGGTTACCACAATTTTCTGTGGATATTTTTGACCAAGCACTTTATCTTTACCCTGTCATAGAAGGGCAGAAAGCATGACTTGAACTCCATTGTGATTTATGTATGGTTTTCAAACCAAGGTCTACTGGTGCAATGTTTTTAAATGACGTTGTGACCACTTTTTCCTTTTTGCACATAAATCATATTTAATCAGTAATACAATTTCTTTACCAATTCTGCACGACAGAAAAGAAGCAGCGATTTTCATTGTTTAAGTGCATCTGCTCATATTTTGTGCACCAGGGCAGTAAAGCAGCGAACAAAGGCATATGCTGATTTATTCCATTTGGAACAAAAACTAATAGCTGCAGTTTGTATGTTGTCAGATTCTTAACTGTACCTTGTATGCCTGAATAACTATGTGCATTTTCTTCATTTTTAATGGTCGCTTAACACAGTAACCTGCAGTTGATAGATCTGGGACAGTTTACCAAAGCTTGTGTCTTTCTTATCTGCCATTCCAAAAAAATTTTGCAATATTTTCAGCCAGCTCTTACATTCAGAATAACTAGGTAAAAACAATGACTGCAGATGCTGGAAACCAGAGTTTAGATTAGAGTGGTGTTGGAAAAGCACAGCAGTTCAGGCAGCATCCGAGGAGCAGTAAAATCGGCGTTTCGGGCAAAAGCCCTTCATCAGGAATTCCTCGTATTCCTGCTGAAGAGCTTTTGCCCGAAATATCGCTTTTACTGCTCCTCGGATACTGCCTGAACTGCTGTGCTTTTCCAGCACCACTCTAATCTAAACTTATATTCAGAAATAACCACTTGCTATGCAAAGCAATCGCGAAGAGGCAGTGTCTATCTAATCTTTGCCGGTTTACAATGACAATACAATGACAGTGGACTTATTTTTAAGTCAAGTAATACCAAAAACACAGAAGATTAATTAGTTCTTTGACTGATTCTTTACAATGGGAGCAATAGCTCACCTTTCCTCATGAAAGCAAAATGAAATACATTAGAATATCCATAGTAAGATACATTTCATAACCCTTTTAAGCATTCTGTTAATTATGGTCATTAATGAAGAAGAATGGAATAGCTTCCAGGTCATGTGAAGCACAAAAGGATGCAGACTAATTTTGTTCCTGGTCTAAATATAAACGTCAGCAGTGAAATTCTTACTATCCCAGCCTTAGCATTTCTGTTTTCCACTTAAATGAGTCTGTGGCCTGCAAGACAGCTATTGTCATTGGTAGTGAAACAAAATAGTAAGTAGCTTAGATGATAGCAACAAACTTCAGAAGAGAGATTTCAATAGGTAACATTGTTGTCCCAATATTGGATAAATATTTAAATAAAGGGAAGCAATCACAGAATCCAGAATACATGCAGGAAGAATTAAATCTTCCAACTTCAGTCCTAATGTTAGATCCAGAAACTAGTGGAGGCAGATTCCATTAACCTGCTCTTTGTATCAGTTCAGAATCTGTACAGATCAATCCCAGCTTTGCAAAATGGTGAAAATCAAATGACTAGTCAGCACAGCATTCTGTCTTTATGATAAGATTTTTCAGTTTAAAAGCATGCAAGCCATTTTCACAGAAATAGTCAAAGGTAACCATTTCATTTCATGGCAAAAAACTGATTCATATATAACAGCTAGAAAAGTTAAAATATTAAATAACAATCTAGAGTTGGCTTCAGAATGTTAAACCCTACAATCACCTAGTCAAGTACAGTAATTACTGTAAGATGAAGTTGCCTGCTGTGCATGACTTCTGGCAGATGTGATGTTAAATTCGTTGTAACTAAAATTCTGGAGGGGATTAAAGAGCAGATTGGTAATATAATAATGGAGAGTCAACCATTGGTCCCCATGGAATAGAAAGGTGTCACATAATTGAGTTTTTGTGTCTGATTGCATGCACCACAAACAGAAATCTTTTTAGTGGATTCTGTGTGATTTGTTCAAACACTTCAGTAAATATGCACTCGTATTTCTGGATTGAGGAAATGTTTTTGGTGCGGTGACCCTTCCAACTGAAATGGAGATTTCAATTTAAATAGACAAGTTAACTGAAGGTTTCATTCTTATAATCAGAGTGCTCCAATCTAGCACCAAAACAGTGTGAGGTAATTGTTTTGGATAGTTGAGAGAAACTCAGTTGTCAGTACTTGGGAAGAGTGATGTTTTTAGTAACTGGTATCTTGTGTTGAAGGTGTTCAGGGAGCTTATGGGAATATTATTTGTTTTCACGTGGGGCAGGATTTTTTACTATGGTGTTTTCAACCATGAGTATTCAACTTGAAAGGTTTTAATGGGCTAATAACATGAGTAATGACATTAACAAGTCATGACTGATATCAATGTGATCTGTGCCCTTTTTAAGGCTATATTATTCTGTCTACACATTGTGAACACACCAAAGTAATAGTCTAGAATTTGCAAAGAGCATAATGGTAGAATTTGTAATTTACAAATTTGTAATTGCAGAATTTGTAAAGAGTATAAATAGTTCACCAAATTTTCCAAGGAAGAGATACTAATTGAGAATTAATACAAATTGCTGTGTGATTTGCATCGCTCCAATTATAGTCTCAATGAAGTTCCTCACCATATTTAGCTACAATGTTTGAGTGGTAATTAACAAAGTGCAATCCTCAACTGTTTATTTTGTGGTGAGTCCGTGGATCATGGATATAGTGGTAGTGGATGGTTGCACCCCATTTTTATTTATTTGCAAAATCTTTCTTGTGCTTTTGTTTGCACTTCAGCCGTACATGGGTCTGCTTCTGGGCTGTTAAGGGGGTCATATCTGCCGACTGCGTCTCTCTTCCACGGTTATGTTCGTGCCCAGTTGTCCTTGGAGAGGGAACACATGGTGTCCACCAGCACTCTCAATGCCTTTAGATAGAGGTATACACCATGGAGGTACAGTGCTTTATCTCCCCAGTCAACTCCATTTTGATTTAGCCCCTTCCTGTTCTTCCTAACCTCCTTTCACATTTGATGGTTTACATTGACCATACCAGACTTTGCGTGTAAATATCCGATTACCTACACTGGTGATTTACTGATTTTATTTCATGGTGATTTGGTGATGGATAAAAAAAGGCCCAGATATGTGTAAGAACTCTTCTGGATGAAAAAAAAGACAAAGTGGAATCCTCAACTGTTTATTTGGAGGTGCTGTGGAGTCCATGGATCATGTATATATTGGTTCCACCCCTTATTTAGGTTATTTTAAAAATCTTTTGGCTGTACTTCAACCCTATTCTCCTGACTTTTGGGCATGCAGTGTGTATGGACATGTCATAAGACGACCTTATATGTCTGCTCTTGGGCCTGGCCAATTTGGCTGTTAACAGGTCCAGGTAGCGGGCTGTGGGGTGGGTCATAGCGCTGACACTCTGCTCCCTGGTTATGTTTGTATCCAGATGTCCTTGGAGAGGGAGCATGTGGTGTCCACTAATATCTTTGATGTCTGTAGAGATAAATAGGCACCTCCAGGGATGGAGTGCTTTATCCTGAATTAGCCCCCTCACCTTTGGTGGTCTGCATTGACCTTAACAGGTTTTGCAGGTAAATCAATCAGTTGGGAAACATGGATAAATCACTGATGGTGATTAATAGATGGAAAAATGCCTTAGGTGATTTGGTCATGGGGGAAAAAAAATTAGGTTCGGTTATGTGTAACAGCAGTTCTGGATATGAAAATAAAATGAAGTGGAACCTAAGAAATCTTATGGTGCAGTGGTAATGTCCCTACGTTTGCACTAGGAAATCTGCATTCAAGTCCCGCCGGCTCCAGCACTGTGTAATAACATCTCTGAATAGATTAATTAGAAAGTAAAGAAACGTAACCAAAGTTATCAATAAGGTTGTTTGCATCTGTATTTCACTCAGCTTCAGAGGAACAACTGAAAATGTGGAATTGTGGCATTTCATCACTGCAGGGCATGAAGTATTAATGGATTCCTTACTTTAATCAGTGTTTGCAGTTACAGAAGAGCTTGACTGAGTTGTGGTTTGCTTCACCCTGGAGCACTTGTGCTTTGGATTTGAGATTCCTCAATACACTCAGTAGCTTAAAATGACTCCAGGGGTTACTTCTGGGAACAGGACTTAAAGACTGCGAAGGTATTAAAAATAGGCGTTGTTTATATTATTAATGATATGTTGCAAAAGGTAATCAGGAAAATGTAACAACGGTGAACTGCCACAAGGTCTGAGGAAGTGATTACACTGATTTATGGGAAACTGATCATTTTCCCTTAAATTGCTGTTGGACATTAATTTCACATCTATTCAGTATTAGTTACTGATTCTCACTATATGAATAGTTTTGCATTTAGAAGTGGAGCATTGTGTGCTTAGAATTTAGTTTAGTATTGTAGTGTATTTTAAATCCTGGACAAATGTTGCTATTAAAAATTGAGTAAATTAAGCTTTTGTGTGGTAACGATACAGATACATGATGGACTTTCCCACAAATGTTGGTTTGGCAATGTGCTGGAAGATCGGGTGGTTCAAATATCACTATTGCAAGACAGTTTTGGCCAATCCCACTACTGTATCCCTTCCCTATTGTCTATTTATTTTTCTTGATGCTTTCCATTTCTTTGCGCAGGTTTTGCCTTCTTCTCTCCCAACTCTTTTGTCCTTTTTTTTCTCAGTCGGGGCATAATGGATTTTGTGGAATTCATTTCCAATGTATTGTTCTTGAGTTCTCTGCCCGAAGGCAGGATTGATTCTTTCCTGGTATTTCAACCTGACCACAGCAGGAGGCAGGCCCGCAATCCACTCCAGGCAGAATAGGAATCAAGTCTTGAGCTGTTGACACCAATCTGATTCGTGTTGGTGCTGCCAACTGTGGCAGTCTCACAATTGCTTATCCCTGCACCTCCCACTCTTGAGTTGCCTTGACAACACCCACTTCTACAAACACATTGTAGCCTGCAAATGGTTCTGAGATGTGTTTCCATCACATGGCTGATTAGGAATCTCACCTGATCCTATCATTAGTCCTTGTCATGCTTTGGAAGAATTTACAAGTTTATCCTCAACCTGCTCAACCATGTTATAAATAAAATTTTCTTAGTCATCTTGACCTAGAGTGGGATTTGAATCCAGAACCTCTAACTTGCCGTACTTTAGCAAGACCATACGCAAACTGGTGACCACCCTACAAAGGACCTTAACTATGATCATAAGAATGACCCCGATCTTGCAGTTGCTTACAATTTCAAAATACCAAATGCTAATATTTTTGTCCTCAACCTGCTGCATTGATCCAGGGAAACTCAGTGCATATTGGAGGAGGAACACCTTACTTTTCATTTGCCATGATGTAGAGGTGCCGGTGTTGGATTAGGGTGGATAAAGTTGAAAATCACAAAGCACCAGGTTATTGTCAAACAGTTGTATTTGAAAGTACATGCTTTTAGAGTACTGCTCCTTCCACTTGAACATTCTAGAGTGTTCAGGAGTCAACATCGAGTTTAACTATTTAAGAGCATGAATGCCATCCTCCAATTTGAGTATACTCCGTTCTGCATGACATTCATCCACATTTAAAAAACAGAATCTTCCTGGTAGTTCCTGTGTAGCATGAGATTTAATTTAACAGCTACTACAACAGCAATTAACTTCCCAAAAGGGAAGAATTACGTGAAGTATTGAGGTCACAATATGCATTCAGCTTTTGCCAACAATTCATTTGGAACCAAATGTACACTGTTATCAGTATGTTGTTCAAAAACAGAAAAAAAGGTTCCATGAAAGAATGGTAAACTAAATCTCAGGTGAAGCTGGGAAAGAGAACAATGGTAACTAATGTTACTCATAGCTATCCCATGTGTTACAACATGGGGAAAACCCCCCTGCTAATTTAAACCAGCAACACAGAAAAAGATTTACCCCGTGCAGTAATCTGTGAAAATTCGAGAGGCCAAGAACTATTTAAAGTAAAAATTAACAACTTTATTTCTTAAAGTGTAACAGAGAATATATAACTAACAACCATTTACATCTCCTTCCTCTAACCTATCATTTACTTTCCCTTCTATAAAACAAGTCCAATAAAAGATAAAGATTTACCAAAAATTCAAATTTCAAAACCAGGCAGCTGTTGAATCTTCTCTTTGTATCTTCCTCTGGAGATTTTCTTCTTTGGATTTCTCTTTCACAAGTCGTTGCTAGATAAATGTACAGTTAAGAGAGCTGTATTTTGGGCAGTCTGTACAGGCTGGTGGCTTGGCAGTTCTCCATCAAATTTTGCCCAATCTTATGTCCCCAAAACATCGGTTTGTGTGATTGGCCTTTGATACCGTTAATATACTAAATTCAAAGTTGATTGAACTTTGGTATTTTTGGGGTATAATTTAAACTAATTGGCTGCAGTTGAATTTGTTTTTGTCTCTAAGCAACCAGCTACAATAGCTGCTGGACCAAAAGGTTACATTGTATCTTGTTAAGAACACTTGGTGCTGTCAGGTATTCTTCTAACTTTTAACTTTATTAAAAGTACAGTACACCTACATCTTCATAATACATGGCTGTTGACTGAGATGGTTCAGACAAGTGATTTGACACAGCAGAGATGGCGAGCCATGTATTTTAGTAGGGATAAGTGAGAAGAGAGGGATATGTGCAAGAGCAGGGGGATGAGACACCATCTTTGTGAGAAGTGCCCCAAAGCAGCCTGACTCAATTACATAGGCATCTGCCACCAAACCAACAAAACCATCACACAAGACTACAAGACATCTGTGAAGTGGGAGTGCATGGCCTGTACTCCTCCACTTCACAGAACGGCTTCAGGATCAGTGAAGCATCCTCAACTCACTCTCGACAAAAAGAAGTCATATATTTCCTTTCTTTGCCTAATTAACAAAGTACCATATCTAAACTGCTGTTGCTTAATAAACTATCAGAAAATTGCTATAAGCCATTGATGGAGGGGACCACAGCCTAGTGGTATTATTGCTGGACTGTTAATGAAGGAACTCAGGTAATGTTCTGGAGACCTGTGTTTGAATCCCCTCATGGCAGAAGGTGAAATTTGAATTCATTAAATATCTGGGATTAATAGTCTAATTTTAGTGGCAGCACTGTGGCTCAATGTTAGCACTGCTGCCTCACAGCACCAGGGACCCGAGTTCAATTCCACCCTTGGGCGACTGTGTGTGTGGAGTTTTCACATTCTACCCGTGTATGTGTGGGTTTCCGTCCGGTGCTCCAGTTTCCTCCTGCAATCCAAAGATGTGCACGTCAGGTGAATTGGCCATGCTAAATTGCCCATAGTGTTCAGGGATGTGTAGGTTAGGTGCATTACTCAGGGGAAATGTAGGGGAGTGGGTCTGGGTGGGTTACTCTGCAGAGAGTCGGTGTGGACTTGTTGGGCAGAAGGGCCTGTTTCCTCACTGTAGGGATTCTATGTTTCTGTTCCAGTAAGGAGTGGATCTGGGTAGGATGCTCTTCAGAGGGTCAGTGTAGACTTGATGGGCCAAATGGCCTACTTCCGATAGCGTTTCTATGATTCAATGCCTGTATTAGGTTCTGTGATTGTGAACCTTGCAATATCAACACCATGTCTTGTTTACATGGGTTTGCACTCAGCGAAGGCATCCATTTTCTCCCAGTCACACCTTTTTTATGCATCTAAATCATTCCTGTACTGCTGTTAGAACTTGTCATGTGTTTTGCTATGGGCATCCTCACTATCTGTTCCATTTCCCCTTTATCAACAGCATAAAAACTATTAATTTCATGCTGCCTTCAGTTCTGAAGAAGTCATGTTGGATTTAAAAGGTTATCGGTTCTCTCTTGACACGCGCTGGCAGACCCACTGAATTTCGCCAGCACAATACTTTTATTCTTATACCTGGAGCTTTTGGCTCAAAGGCAGAGGCAACAAGTGTGTTGTAGCATAAAACCTCTTCCAAATGTGTAAAGGTGCTCTATAAATAAATCTGTCCCCATTGACCTTTTTATAGTGCTATCTGTTTCTGATGTTCAATAATTTCTCTACCTTACACTTTTTAACCATTTTGTCCCTGGATTATTTTCCTTTATATTGTTCTTGTCCCTTTTCCAATTGGTCTCTTTGCTGGTTCTTCTCATGTCTGGTCTATCTCCACTTCCTGCTGGTAATATCACATGAGAAGATGGAACTATACCATTTCCATGATAGAGGTATTTAGCAGAAGAGAAAATTAACACGATAATCTTTGACTCGCAGTAGAACAGTTTATAGATTTAAATAAGGACAAAAAGGGCAGATCTGGATAGTCTTTGCTACTGGAAAGAAGAATAATATAGGTATTACTCTTAAATATATTGCATTCAGGAATCTATAAACTTTAAATGGACAGTCTTTAAGATAAGAACTGCATCACAAATAACTGAAGATATCAGGTAATAAAAGAGTGAAGGAAAAATATTTTGCCAAGCCATTTTTAATTCATTTTGAGCCTGTTAACTAAAAGCAATTAGAACAGAAAGTGACACGCCTAGCCTGGTCATAAGGACATCAAGTTTAACATGGCGTTTCTTTTTTTCTATTTTGAATAAAAGGACATGGTGTTAACATCATCTTCATTTTTTGTGATTGAAGATGACCATGACATTAACTGCACAACCTGATGGGTGATGTCATGACTGGTGTGTGAAATATATGTAGTGAAGGAGATTTGCACTATGTTGACTTTGCTCAGTCCAGGCAAATGTCAGTTCAATGCACAGACAAAGTCAAAATGGCTGGAGATGATTCTGGCTGCAATGGATGACCTTGTGATTGCTGTAGAAACCAAGAACTTTTAAAAATAAATTTGACAATTTTCCTGTGTGCCATGGTAAAGAACACTATGAAGTTTTGATAGTTTGAGTTTTTTCTGTAATAAACTAAAAGCAGCATCAATTAAACAGTACTTAGTATACAACCACTATATTAAACAACAGAGAAATAAATTCTTATTAGAGTCTTAACACAATTGAAGACACCACACCACATTAATACATTACATTGCACTCTCCACAGAGACTTTGTCTTGTGTATGAAGACCAAAGCTCCTCCTGTTTTTAACAGAATTTTTTTCCTAACCACTGTGCCATTTTCTTATTCCTCATTATAACTTCTCTGCTTATAACAAACCGCCTTTTGGGTTTGTTACTCTCTTCCTTCTTAAATACCTGTGGCGGCATTCATGGACTATCTTTGTGTTTCTCGAATGTCATTCTATTTTCCTTTTCTCAATCTTATCCTTGGATGTCCTTTGCAGAATTTGAAAATGCTCCCAATCTTTAGATTTACCATTTTTTTGGCAACCTTATAGGCCTCTTCCTTTGACCTCATAAAATTTATGATTTGCTTCATTATCACATTTGTACCACTTACCCTTGCACGGTCTTGTACATTGTAGGAATGGGTTTTTTATTGCAAAATCTGCATCAGTTATTTAAATTTTAACCAATGCCTGTGTATTAGCATGCCTTTTTAATGTAGCTTCCCAATCAACCACATTGCCTATCCCAATTGCCACTTATACCATCATACTTTCCTTTACTTAAGTTCAAGAACTTAGCTTCTTTCTGAAATACATCACTGTCAAACTTACTTTAAAATCCTTTCTTATTATCGAGACTCTTCCATAAAGGCTTCTTCACTACGAGATTATTAATTGACCATTTTTCATTGCGCAATACTAATCTAAGATAGCCTATTTCCTCATTGATTTCATGACATAGTGCTCTATAAACCCATCTCAAGTACATTCCAAGCACCTATACTAATTTTGTTTAACCAGTCTGTGTAGATTGAACTCTCACTTGATTACTGTGGGATGAATTTAACCACAACATGATCCTTTTGCCTTCCACTGACAGTTTCTCTCCACCCCTGAGCAGGCATTCTGAAACCTAGCAGTGGGCAGTCTGCATAGCCTCCTGGATTCTTGCTCTGGGCTGCAAAGAATAGGGTCTATTTCCCTGTCTACATTGTCCCTGACTGTCATTACACGCATCTTAAATTCTCTCCCCCTCACAACTTGAATGGCTTATTGTACCAAGATGTCATGACCAGTGTGCTCATCCACTCTATTGCCTTTGCTGTCACAAATATAGACCATGAGAACCTCAAAGTCATTGCTTATTTGCAAAAGCTGAGGCTTAAAGACATCTACCTTCTCAATTCCCTTTGCCTGACTCACAGTCATACCCTTTTGTGCCTGATCACCAGCCAAACCTAATGACGCTAACTAAAGGGTGTGACTGTCTCCTGGAATATCTCCTTGGAAGCTAAACCCTGCCATCCACTTCACTGATGCATTGTAAAGTCTAAGCTTGGCCTGTAACTCATTTGAAGGAAGGGTTATTTTATCTTAATGCCTGAGTTGGCCTGTATTATCTATCTAAAATTGAGAACTGGGAAAGCAGATAACAGCCAAGCAACCATATCTATGTTTAACTTGCTACTTCCATGAGAGGAGGAAATTGAAGTTGCCACAAAGTAGTGACAGATGTCTCATCAGTTTAGTCAGCTGTTATTGCTATGACTTGCTAAGGATGATAAGTAAGTTTAATCACTGTAGCCATACAGTGAGTAATGATGGTAATTTATTTTTCTTACAACACTAAGGAAGGCCACACTATTGACAAAATGATCAATGAATATTGAAGGATTTGTTTCCAATGGAAGCTAATTTCTTAATTTCATAAAATAGTCCAAACAAACTATTTTTACTTGGTATAATCATAAACATGTAGACTTCTTTAACGCTGCATAAAACCTTGACTGTTTATTCTTTTTCAAAACACGTCCTCACTATCTCTGAAGTATGTTGCAGAAAGTTATTTTCCTGTCCTGCTGGTATAGGATTAATTGATTAAAAGTTTTAACTCTGAATTTGAATGCCATTTTGGAATAAAACATTATTGTTCAAGCTGAGATTTAAGTGATAGGTTTTTTTTAGTACTGCATCAGAATTTACAGCATCTGCACATCTCAGATTGGGCTTGCAATCAATGATTTGTTTACTGACAGCTGCTGTGTGGGTGCATTTTTCATGTGTTGTCTGGAAGGATTATTTGTAGAATTGAAAAAGTGGAAAATGAAAAGAAAATATCCTTCAGAAGTTTTTTTTTCAGTTCATTCCTGGCCCATATAGTTCTGGTTCAAACCTAAGCATCAATTTAGATGCCTGGTCATAGTTTGGAGTTGACCCTGAATTAGGCAGGAGACATTTGACCTTGCATTAGATAGGAAGCAATCAGGGATGGTAGTTGCAGAAGTTTGAAGCCTGTTCCTTTTTAAAAATATAATCAAACCCCAAGAGATTGCTCATGACAAATCCTACATTGCATTCAAATTATTTCTTCTCTGAGCTCACAATGGGAGTGAGGTATGTTGCCAACAGTAATACAAAACAGCCAATAGTGCCTGATTACCCATTACTCCATTTCTATTACATATGCTATCACTATCAGGTACTATTGACCAGAACATCTCTCATCTTCTTAACTGACAATTCAGTGGTTCCAAACATCTTTTTATCAGTCATTATATTTTCCTTTCGTTTAGAAAACTCAACTATATTTAAGAATAGATCACATTATAATAAACTGTCAGCTCCGTAAGGGATTACTTATCAGTCTTTTGTTATTGATCTGATGAACCAGCAAATTGCCTGGGCATGACTGCTGAATGACAGAAGAATGCCTGCTGAATTCTAGAGTCATAGGATATGCTGAAATTTCATGAATCTTTCAATAAAGAGCCTTATGAGAATTTACCTGTGAGAAAAGGTTTAAGTATATGGCATAATGGAATTGTGGTAGCATGTGTACCAAGTTAGGTAATTGACAGTAAACAAAGGGGGTAAATGTGACTTGCTTAGTGAAGGATTTGAAGTTGATGAATATCAGGGGCCAGCACTGAACCCTTTTTTTCTTGATATGCATAGCAAATTTGGACTCAGGTTTAGGGAAAAGCATCATGAAATTTGCTGACATCATAAAAGTAGTTGATTTTGCAAGCTGCAAGGAAAACTGTGTATAATACTTTGGGAATATATGGAAATTGTTTTTGATTTTTGGCAGTTATTAGAAAATGGACAGTCGTGGATCAGCTGCCTGATAAGTCGCACTACCTAATGTTCCTTTTCATTCCTGTTAATGATTCATGGCTAGCCAGGATTTTGGCAGGTGCAATTTATGTTGAATAAATGCAAACCAGTACATGTTAGATGAGAAAAAACAAACCAAGGTATTAAAGTATGCATCTAATAATAGAGGTTTCAGGGTGAACAAACAGCAAGATCTGGCTTTAAATATATATCTTCATGTACAGTACAAGTACAATAGACAAACAGATGAATAAAATGTCAGTTTTATGTTATGTAAAATAATGACCTATAATACTAGAATAAAGGAGTAATAATGAGTTTATTGAGAACATTGATTAGGACCCAGTTAGAGGGAATTCTGGGTATTTTTAGATACCTAATGCAGAGAAGCTATTAAACTGCTAGGAAGCATGTATTGTGATTCACCGAGGTCATATTGGAGATAGAAAACTGCTGGAATAAGAAGAAATATGATATATAAATTCACTTTCCACTCTAACAGAGCAATTCAAAAAGTGATTTAAGAGGTTTTTAAGAGGCTTTGAGGAAGCAAATAGGAAACACAATGGGCAAGGGGTCATCCACATAAAATAGTCACTGAAAGAGCAAAATAAATTTCTTTGTTGCAAGAAACTGAGATTAATATTTGGAACAGATGCTGCAAAGTAGGAAGAAAGATGGCCAATGAGATTACTCTAAGGCTTGACCCAAATATGGTGGGTCAAATTGTCTCCTTTTCTAATGTGAACTTCTTTGATGCTAATCTGACAGTGCTATGACGATGTCTTGTCAAGACCAAATCAAATAACTCTATCATTTCATCTTAATGTTGATTGTTCATTCATAGAATCATTGAGTCATATAGGACAGAAACAGGCCCTTCAGCCCACCATATCTATTCCAATCAACAAACACCAAACAACATTAATCCCATTTACCTGCACTTGGTCCAAAGCCATACCTTGGCATTCTGAGTGATTTTGAATGCTTCTTTAATGTTGTGAGAATACCTACCTCCACCACCCTCTCAGGCAGCACGTTCCATATTCTACCACCCCCTGATGAAAAATGCTTTTTTTTTCAGATCTCCTCTAAACCACTTACTCCTCTACTTAAAATTTTGCCCTCTGGTCTTTAACACATCTGCATTGGGAAAAAGATTCTCATGATCTACTTAGTCTATGCCTCTCATAACTTTTTATACCTCAGTCAGATCCCCCTCAGCATCCTCTGCTCTTAGGGAAAAAAAACCCCAGCCTATTCCAGTCTCTCCTTCTAACTGAAATTTTTCATCCCAGGTAACATCTTGATAAATCTCCTCTGCACCGTCTGCAGTGCAATCATGTACTTCTGATAGTGTGCTGACCAGAACTGCTCATTGGTTAAGCCGCAGACGGAATACAATGTTTCACAAAGTTGTAACAAGACTTCCTCGCTCCTGTACTCTACACCCTAGCTGATGATGGCAAACATCCTAAATATCTTATTCACCACCTTCTCTACCCATGCTGACACCTTCGGGGTCTATGGGACTTGTACATTAAGGTCCCTTTGTTCCTCAGTACTCCCTGGGACATACCATTTATTGTGTATATATTTCCCTCATTAGACGTCCCAAAATACATCATTTTGCAGTTATCTGGATTAAATTCCACCTGCCACTGCTCTGCCCAGTTTACCTGCTGATCAGTGTCAGACTGCAATCTGAGATCATCCTTCTCACTATCAACAACCACCAATTTTCATGTCATCTGCAAACTTAAGACTTATATCTCTACGTTCATATCCAAGTCATTAATGCACATAAAAAAAACAGCAAGTGTCCAAGCACTGATTCCATTGGTACACCACTGGCCACAATCTACCAATCACAAAAGCATCCCTCCACCAACCCCATTTGCCTCCTATTTGTAAGCGAATTTGGATCCAGTTTGCCAACTTGTCTTGGATCCCATGGGGCTCATACCTTTTGGACCATCGTTCCATGTGGGACATTGTCAAACTCCATGTAAACCACATCAACTGCACTACCCTCATCAATATATTTAGCCACCAATTCAAAAATTAGATTTGTCAGACTGTATTAGATTTGTCAGACAATGTCTCCCGTTAACAAATCCATGCTGGCTGTCCTTCAAAATGTTTTCCAATCATTTCCATACCACTGATATCAGACTAACTGGTCTGTAACAACCTGGCTATCCCTCCTGCCTTTCTTGAACAAAGGAACCACACTAGCCAAGCTCCAGTCATCTGGCACTTCACCTGTGGCTAGTGAAATATCAAATATCTCCACCAGCATTGTAGAAATCTCCTCCCTTGCCTCCCACAGTAGCTTGGGATACATCTCATCCTCTTACTCTGACTATACTTACTAAAAGCCTTTGGGCTTTCCTTGATCCTTTCTGCCAAAGATATTTTGTGACCCCTCTTTGCCCTCCTAACTTTTTTTTAAGCAACTCCCTACTCTGTCTATAGTTTTGAAGAGCCTCTCCTGTCCTTAATGCGCTATAGCTGATGCCCTTCTTTTTCTTTCTGAAACTAATGATATGCCTTGACCGCCAGGGTTCCTTAGACTTGCTGCCCTTGCCCTTCACTCTTAGAAGAACATCCTTGACATAAATTTTCACGATACTACTTTTAAAAAGATTCCCACTTTCCAAATGTAGACTTACTTGTTAGTAGCTGCTATGTTTTCTAGATCCTGTTTAAGGATATTGAAATTGGTCTTGTCCAGTCTTCATTTTCTGTTTGAACGTCATCCAAGAAAACCATTCTCTCTGAATTTGTGGCTTCTTTTCCATTCTTTGATGTACCTTACATTTTCTTCCTTGTTTAGTTGATGGGAATGGTTTTCCTTTGCATGCTTCAGCATGTGTTTCTTTAGATATTTCGTACGCATTTGATTATTCTCTACTCCCGAAGAAGAATGGTACTGGAATCCAAAATTTTCATTCTTTCTCTCTCCCAGATGCTGCCAGACCTGCTGTATTTCTCCAGAAATCTGAAATTTTTATTTCAGATTTCCAGCATCTGCAACATTTTACTTTTTTTGCATACCCTGGATGGGTTTGAGTGCTTGGAGAGCACTTCTTCAATTTCATTGATATTCCAGAGACATTTTATTGGCATTAGTTTCTATAGTAGTGCTCTACAATTTCTGTAAATTCAATGTTCTGGTTATAAAAAAAGAGGTGGAGAAGTTTGCCCATTGGCTGTGACTCATGAGAAATAATACTTGTTTACCAACTATTTTCTCTACCTTGATATCATTGGATTGAAATTTATGATTTGTGTGGCTGGTGGATGAGTGTCTCATCAACGTTGCAAACATGTCAAATCAATCTTCTGTCTTTTATTCGTTGTATCTGAAACCTTCTTGGTCATCTGTCCGTATGGTTCGTTTTATGAGTGATTACTACTTTTAAATGATTACCTTTTTAACTCAAATTTTAAATGGATCAATTTTTTCTCCACTTTTTTGTGCAGTATTCTTTTGAGGGGTGATGTGTAGCTTAAACTTCTTCACTAAAACACTTAACATGTTATTTTATCACAGTAGATAATAACTACTTTATGACCTATGACATGCAATGAAATACTGCTTCTTCTTTCTTGTATAATTATTTCTGTTGCAAACACCTTTTAAGAACCCATTTTCTTCAAACTATTGTCACATTTATTTCGGTAAAGAGCTGACAATTTTTTTTTCTTGTTGCCCAATGATGTAGTTAGTTAAGCTATTTCATGGACCATTTAAAAGGTAACTAATATAGCGTGGGATAGAATCACATTTAGGTCAGACCAGATGAGAACAACAAGCTTCTCTCCAGGAAGGACATCAGGTTCACTGTTACAAAATTCAGCTGGATTTTATTCAAGCATCCTCTGAGGGGCTAGATTTTAATTGCCTGACCCATCAAAGGCAATGAGTGAGGTGATCATTTAACTTTACAATCCCAAAAAAACATTTAGGGATGAGGTTAAGGATCAGAGGCTTCAGGCAGAATCACATGCTGAGGAAATCAGGTCAGAGACTGGAAAGTGACTGAAGATTTAGGGAAATGTATGATTGTGGCTGTATTGTTCAGCCAGTTGTGCTAAAACTGGCAGTTAACTGAAAAGGCAATCCTCTCTTGGTTTTGCAGTACTGGCCTGTGTAGTTGCTGAATTTCTTGGTCATGAGGGGGCGGCACAGTGATTAGCACTGTTTCCTCACACCACCAGAGACCCCGGGTTTGATTCCGGCCTCAGTCGACTGTGTGGAGTTTGCACATTCTCCTCATGTCTGTGTGAGTTTCCTGTGGATGCTCTGGTTTCCTCCCACAATCCAAAGATGTACAGGCTAGGTTAATTAGCCATGCTAAATAGGCCATAGTGTTCAGGGATGTGCAGTTTACGTGCATTTTTAAAGGGTAGATGTCGAGTAATGAGGAATGGGTTTAGGTGGGATAGTCTTCAGCGGGTTGGTGTGGACTTGTTGGGCAGAAGGGCCTGTTTCCAAACTGTAGGGGTTCTATGAGAAGCTTATCCATCCATAGGTAAATTACAAATGGGAACAACCTCTCAACAAAGTTTGTAGAACCATAAGTGTCAAACCGTTTCTTGGGTTGGTTATCTCCCCCTATTCACATCTCCAAGAAAACTGGTAATGTGCTGAACAGGGTTCACATTTTTAACACATTGACCTTGCATTTGATCCAGACAGACTTGATTTTGAGATTAAAATCCATTAGCAAGTTTTGAGAAGATTTGTAGCTTAGTTTGAGGTTTTGGATGGAAGTTTGCTCACTGAGCTGGAAGGTTCGTTTTCAGACGTTTCATCACCATATTGGGTAACATCCTCAGTGAGCCTCTGGTGAAGCACTGGTGGTGTGGCTCGCTTTTTATATGAGTGTTTTTATTTCCTGAAATGACATCACCGTGGAAAATGACATCACCAACCCAAGGAAACCTAAACATGTAAATAAAAAGCAGGCCATACCACCAGTACTTCACCGGAGGCACACTGATGATGTTACCTCGTGTGGTGAAGAAGTGTCTGAAAATGATCCTTCCAGCTCCACGAGCAAACTTACATCCATTAAAATCCATTCGTGCTGTTTATATGTAAATCTAATCTCTATCATTGCTAAATTGCTCCATACAATTTCATAATGTGTCACTATCTATCCCATTGCTATCGGCTATTTAACCTATCAAAATATGGCTGCTTGAATGAAAGTTGAGGATATGATTTCTGACAAGCTCTCCCTTTTTCTGTACTGAATTAACGTGTCAACCTTAGTTGTTGAAGCTTATAAAAAAGGGCACATTCTAAGCTGCTGGTCACACATCATGTTTCTGGAGGAAAGAAAATTTGGTAAGAATTTTTTTAAAAATTAAGTAAAACAAAACAAAAGGATGGCACGGTGGCTCAGTGGTTAACACTGCTGCCTTACAACGCCAGGGACCCAGGTTCGATTCCAGCCTCGGGCAATTTGCTGTGTGGAGTTTGCACATTCTCTCCGTGCCTGCGTAGGTTTCCTCCGGGTACTCGGGTTTCCTACCACAATCCAAAGATGTGTAGGTCAGGTGAATTGGCCATGCTAAATTGCCCATAGTGTTAGGTGCATTAGTCAGAGGGAAATGGGTCTGGGCGGGTTACTCTTCCGAGGGTCGGTGTGGACTGGTTCAGCAGAAGGGCCTGTTTCCACACTGTAGGGAGTCTAATATAAAACATGATGCTACATAAATTATAGTGAATGCAAGAATGCACACTGTGATGATCTATGCAGAGGACAGTAAGGAAAATTAATGCCTGTAGAATCTAAAATTAGCTTTAAGAATGCTTGATTTGGACTTTTAAGATTTCATGAATTTCATAGAGATAAATTATAATTTTCTGGAAAAATAGATACTGGTCTCTTTGATCTTGAAATTGTCATGACAATGGACTAGAACTTTAAAGCAATTAACCTTTAACTTCCAACTTTAACAAGCATGACTGCAGATGTGAATTCATTTGGTATCCAGTAAAGTCCTGTGTGGAGCCTATGGAATTTGTGGAGTGACATTCCCTGACAGAGAGGGAGATGTCACAGGAAGAGATATTAAAGAGACTGATTATTACCCCAGCCTCCACATCAGAAACCACCTCCTGCAGATTTTTCTTTTTGCATTTTGCCTTCTAGGAAAATCCAAAATAAAATGTTAAAACCTGAATGTAATACTGTCCGTTTTTCTGAGTCAGCCTGTTCAAGTATGTAAGAGATTTCCAGCACATAGGGGATTTGAACCTGGGCCTTCTGACCCAATATAGCCTGCAGATTTTTTGTGGAGAATACAAGTACAGAGAAGGGTAAGCAGAGACACCCTTGGGCTCCTGCACCTGTATTCCTAGGCAGCCTCTCATCCAAGTACTAATCAGGCCTGGGTCTGTTCAGCCTCTTAATGTTAAACAAGGTTAGGCATTTGAGGCTTAATGTCCCGGTATGTGTTTGGCTGTGCTGAGAGGGTGACATTGCTGAAAACAGCCATTTAACATCCCTGTCCTAAGGGGAGACGACTCTGAGTGCTGCCAGTTATCCACTGCTGAAAGGTGTAAGGATTGTAATGAGGTCAGCCAGGTGGACCTCATAGAATATAAGTTCCTTGATTGAAACTCTTAATCTGGTCCAATCAAGGAGCCCTGACTGACAGATAACAGGTCATAGAGTCATAGAGCTGTGTGTCAGACATTTTATTTACTCCAAGAGCTGGCTCTGAGGGAGCTGGATCAGTCTCAAGGACTCTCCATGTGTAAATAAAAGGTGACTTAGTGATAGGATACCAGCCTCTGTGGAGTTATTTATAAAGGAATCAGGACAAAAAAAAGTTTGAATCAATCTACAAAGCCAAGACACTCAATGCGCTGCTCAACACAAACAGTAAAATCCACAATGTTCAAACACCCACTCTTCATGAACAATTTGGAGACATATTATTTTTAACTTTTATCTTCTTGGATTCAGCCCAGCCAATCTGTCTGTGGTATTACCTTTTGTTTGTAACTTATAAACTCATTCTATAATGTCATTCTGCATATGAAACAAGGTAAATGAGCTTGTAGTGCAGATTGAAATTGGCAGGTATGATGTTGTGGGTAACACAGAGATGTGGCTGCCAAGGGATCGGTGTGGGAACTAATTATCCAAGGACATAAGTCCTTTTGAAAGCTCAGGCAGATGAGAAAAGTGGGCGGGGTTGCCTTGTTAGAAACAAAATTAAATTGATGGCAAGAAAATGACACAGGGTTAGAAGGGGTAGAATCCATATGGGTAGAGTTGAGGAATTGCAAAGGTAAAAAAGACCCTGATGGGATTTGTGTACAGGCATCCTAGCAGGAGGCAGGATGTGAGACAGAAAATAAATCAAGAGATAGAAAAGGCACATTAGAAGGGCACTATTTCAATAATCATGGGGAACTTCGATGTGCAGGTAAACTGGGAAAATCAGGTTGATAGCGGATTCCAAGAAAAGAAACTCTTGGCATATCTATGAGATTTTTTGTTTCTGGAGCAGCCTGTGGGAGAGCTCACTTAGGAATGGACAATTCCAGAGTTGTGATGTGCAATGAAGCAGAGCTAATTAGGGAACTCAAGGTGAAGGAACCCGAGGTGACAGTGACCACAATACAATATAATTCACACTGCAGGTTGTGAGGGAGAAGCTCGAATCAGATGTAATGGTATTACAATTGAGTAAAAGTAACTATAACGACATGAAGGAGGAGCTGGCCAGAGGTGATTGGAAGGGAAGCCGAGCAGAGAACATGGTGGAGTGGTAGGTGTTTCTGGGGGCAATTCGGGATTCTCAGCAGAAATTCATCCCAAGGAAGAGAAACACAAACTAAGGGGAGGATGAGGCAACCATGACTGACAAGGGAAGTGTGAGACAGCATAAAAGTAAAAAGAAGGCATACAATGTGGTGAAGATCAATGTGGGAATCCAGAGAATTGGGAAACCAGCTAAGGAAAACTAAAAAGCAGTAACGGGAGGGAAAAGCTGAAATAATATAAAGGAAGATTGAAAGATTTTTTTAGATATATAAAAGGTAAGAGAGAGGCAAGAGTGGACATTTGATGGCTCGAAAATGAGGCTGGAGAAGTAGTAATGAGGAACAAATGAGATGAACTGAATAGGTACTTTTCGTCAGTCTTCACATTGGAAGGCACCTACAGCATACCAGACTTCAAAGAGAGTCAGAGGATAGAGGTAAGTGTCATGGCCATCACTAAGAAGATGAAACTGGGGAAGCAACTGAAGGTGGATAAATCAGCTGGACCAGATGGACTACACACCAGGGTTCTGAAGGGGATAGCAGAGGAGATTGTTGAGGTATTGATGGTGATCTTTCAGGGACCACTGGAGTCAGGGATAGTCCCAGAGAACTGGAAAATGGCTAATGTAGCACCCCTGCCTAAGAAGGGAGGGAGGCAAAGGACAGAAAGTTATAGGCCAGTTAGCCTGACCTTGTTTCTTGAAAAGATTTTAAAGTCCATTATTTAGAATGGGATTGTGAAGTACTTGGAAGTTCCTGATAAAATAGGGCTGAGTCAGCATGGCTTCATTAAGGGGATGTCATGCCCGACAGATCTATTAGAAAACTTTGAGGACGTTTCAAGCAAATTGGTCAGAGGAGAGCCGGGGATGTGATCTATTTGGATTTCCAGAAGGCCTTTGACAAGTTGCTGCACAGGGAGCTGTGAAACAAGATGGTGTTAGGATAGAGGATTGGCTGACTGGCAGAATGTAGAGAGTGGAATAAAGGATCTCTTTTAGGATGGCAGCTGGTGACCAGTGGAGTTCTGCAATGGTCAGTGTTGAGACCACAACTATTCACGTTATAATTAATGATCTGTATGAAAGGACCGAGAGCATTGCTAAGTTTTCAGATGACACAAAGATAGGTGAAGGGACAGGTAGGGTTGAAGAATTGGGAAGGCTGCAGACAGTCTTGGACAGGCTAGGAGAGTGGACAAAGATGTGACAGATGGAAAATAATGTGAGAAAATGTGAGGTTATGCACTTTGGTAGGAAGAATAGAGGAGTACACTATTTTTTAAATGGGAAAGGGCTTTGGAAATCTAAAGGATAAAGGGAGTTTAGAACAAGTAATACCAACAGAAAGCAGTTAACAAATGAAAGTTGTGTGGCTAGGTGCAAAGGAGAACCATAGAGAAAAGAAAGCTATAGAAGAGGGGAAGGCAGAAATTTTATGTGTGCATAATACACCTAAACAAAACACAAAAGCTGTACACTGGATTAAAGCAAAGATTATGACTAAAACAGGTTTACTGCTACTAACTCAGTTTTGCCAGGGCTGGTCCAAACTGTTTTAACAGGGTTTATCAAAAGGAAGATTTAAAGGAGTCTCTAGGAATCCTTTCCATCAGGATTACCATGAAACAAGCTAATGATTTTCAGCAGGAGTATGTTGATTAGGTGACAACAGTCTCCAAGGATTTTGGATGGAACATGACTGCTGATCAATACAACTCAAGGGCTGAATCGATTGATTAGGAAAATTAGAGAACCTATGGACCAGGGCCATTTTGAGAACTTGGGCACTGCATGCGATGTCTGTGAAGAGTGATGTGGGTGTTTTTAAATGTGTAAGATATATTTATTGTACTGACGAATGAGCAACTTATCTATTTATTTCAAGTTCAATTTCTCTGTTTAGTTGTCTTTAATGTGCATTGTTTCTGATTTGTGTTAAGGTAAAAATTAGGAAAAGTGAAATGATTTTTGTTTCTTCATTTGGGATTTGCTTGGCAAATTTGGTTATTTTAGTTTATGGGCACCTTGGAGATCATAACTCAAACATAAAGGAATTTAACATCAACATTTTCAGAAAGAATAAGCATTTTAAACAAACTAGGATGCATGCATAATAAAATAACACAATAGGAACAAAATACAATATGCAAGGACATAAATATCTTATACCATATTATATCCACTAATTTCAACAATCAACTTATGAAAAATTAACAGCATTCAACAAGAAATATTGCATGTGCAGATATAAACATTTTTCTATTTGATTTCTAAGGTTTCTGGAATGTGCAGTTTGATTCCCGACTAATTCTTAAACCAGTGAGTTTATTTGGATATATCCTGCAAAGCACTTCTTATTCTCTGGTCATATTACCAGCAAATATGAGTTTTATGGCATTTCACTCACATTAATCTCTGATTATAGTTTGCTCACCTTTATACTTCCCCAGAGATTCTCATTAAAATCTAGATGGTAATCACTTGAGGGCAATCAGGGGCTGTAACATTCTTCAGTTTTCCTTCCAATTGTTATAGTCATGTCAAACACACACTTTAATGAGTTTACATAATGTTTCAAGGCATTGCTAAAAAGTTTTATCAAATGAAAACTAGCTTGTTGCTTTTGAATGTCTGTTGTGAAATAGAAGACTTTCAAATATTTGTCCTTTCATTCCAAATATTGCAATCTCTCAGCCTTATTCATTCAGATCAACTCAGCAAACGTGCTATTGTTGCAAGCTTCCAGTGACTGACGTCTGGAAATTAGCAATGTTATTATATCTTTTGTTATGTATTTTACAAACATTTCATTTGCCTATCTTTGCTGCAAATAATTGGACTTCAAGCCCCTCTTGAAATTGGGAATTCTAAATCAGACCTGTGTTTGAAATGTTAGCATCAATATAGTGGATCCATTTGATGGTTACCTGCAGTTGACAATGTAAATGTTATGTACCCTGTCCTACCAGAAGTAAAAATGGTGAAATTGCTGGATATAATGTCAGTGACAGATGCACAACTTTGATCCATATAGTAGTAGGGTGAGAAATAGTTATCTGCCTGTGCATTTTCTTTGCAGACTCACCCCTTGTCTGCACCAGACTCTCCACTTGAGTTTGCCAAAGGCTGAGCTGGCCGTACAATCTGTTGAGTAATGATTATGGCATTCTGGGACATGATACTTTTGAATTATGGACCATCATGTGTTATGTTATCTCTTGGTTTCTGAGTTGCATTTGATATATCAAAAATGTAGAAACTGAGGAAAGTAATTTGGCTCTAAAATACACTTACTTGATTGCATTATACTTAATCACACAACTGGGTTTACTCCATAAGCCTGAAGTGCCAATCGTTTTCCAATTATTTCTGACAAAAACAGCTCCTGCTTAATCAAATTTCAGTACATAATCTGTCTATTTGTATGAAGATTGAATCCCATCTGAGTACATAATTTGCAAAGTTTCTATCATATTTTTTCTTGCATATCATCCTTTTTGCTTTTTGCTTTTTTTTCTTAAATCTTGTCTTTTTTGTCTACTTTTATAGTTAGTACTTTCTAATGCTTATTTTTCTAACTCTCTCTCGCTCTCTCCTGGGATTCATCAATTGTTGAGATTAATGTAGCTGCAAAGCACTTTCCTTTTTGTTCCAGTGTTAGAGGCAGCCTTACATTGCTTTGGTTTAACATTTTATGGATTGTCATTCTAGAGGAGTTTCAAAACAAGTTTATAAAATGCTGAATGGGGTCAGCTGTACTCCCTTGACACTTTTATTTCAAACCTATATAATATTGATTTAACTGTTTTATAAAGTTGGGTGCTCTTTTTTTAAAAAATGGATTATGTGTATGTTCCAGGCAGAACAATTGGATTCAGAGCCAGAAAGGAGATGTATGTGAAAAAAATGTAAATGCAGTCTTTAATGTTTCCTGGGGATTTTTGTATCTTTCCTACCTCATACTTTATTCCTTCAATATCATGCAGCCTCTGCAGGTTTTCTTACTGCTCTGTACACTCATAGTCACTACTGATGGTTATACATAGTTTACAAATTAATGCAATATCTTGCTTTGATATCACTACTTCCGTGAGTAGCAATTTACATTCTCGGAGTACCATGCAATCTGGATCTCAGAGCTGAGCACTTATGTGGCATGCATAAAAGCTGGGGAACATCTGTTTCAAAAATTCCCGCTGAAATTTAATTTTAGGATATGACTTCAGTTCTAATGTCCTTATTTGCTAAATAGACATACTTAGAAGCCCAAGAAATTTCAGTCAGCAACAATGAATTCTATTTGACTAAGCATTGAAAATTAGCTAATTGTGCATCTGTTGAGCACTGAAGCAAAGCATGTCCTCAATATAATAACTAATGAAGTTGTATCCTGAAAACATTATATTAGGTAAAATTTACTTGCTGTTTTGATGGTACTTAATCTGACAGGGCATATCATCAGTCACGTAAGGTTGGGCTGCAGTTATGATTCTATCCTGATGAGATTCCTTGCTATAATTTCTGACCATGATTTGTGTTTTGTAACAGTTTTTTTTATGGCAAGAAATTAGCTTCCAAGTTATTCTGAAATCTTTTGATATAGCCCAAGGTATTTTCTATATTTTTATCACGTTAGAATAAGGTTTTTGAAGATGGAGAATAAAACTCCCTCCTGTCTAACTTTTGGGCTGTGATGCTTGTTCATTTGCTATTAGAAAGTGCTTTATAGTCTCCTCTGATGTGAAATGACTTGCCATTGATGTTCCTGCACACTTGGTCACGGTCAAGGTTAATTTGTCTGCCTAATCAGGGTTTCGTTGAAAGTTTACTTGCTGAAATATCAGCTTATTTATGCTTTATTGAGGAAGGAGTTGTTCTTCACTGAACAACATTTAAAGTATTGAAATATTCCTTTTCCAAATATGGCCCCCTATCATTTTCTTGAGTCTATTTTTGCCCAGTGGCATTCAGATCTGTTTGCCTCAAGTGGGCAGAAATATTTAATGAAGATTACTCTTCATAGCTATATATTGAGAGGTTTTAATTTTTACAGTTTCTATACATTTTGTTTGCTATTCTGTTGTGTTTTCCTGTTATTTATTGAAATTTTAAATGTGACTTTCAATTGTATATTACTGCTATGTTAAATGATGAACAAATCCCTCCAAGAGGTTGCATAGTAATGTATTCTGAACACAATATTGTCTCTTTAGTGTCAAGGATAATCATTAAATATTGCACCTTTTTTTTATCATTTGCTACATGTATGTAATGAGCCTGAAAATCAATAAGGGATCGAGTCAATCCCAATAAAGTTATCTCTATGTGGATGAAATGACTGAGGCCACTGTAATTTTTCTCATACCTGGGTATGTTATTAATTCATGAATTAGATTGTCTGGGAGTCAGGATACATAAGAACCATTCGATCATTCAGGGTGTAACCATTTCTACTCTATCATAATATATGGACATGTATCAGCTGACTAAATAATTGTCACGTCAATTCCTATTCACTATTAAGCTGCCAAATACTGTATCTGGTCTATAGGAATCACCCATTCCCTTTAGTATATAAAAAGTCAGAAGTGCTATCTAGACCACCAAATAAGAATGAAAAAATGCTCTGTAAGTTAAAAAGAATCTTCTGCCTTGCTGGACGCACTTCAGTAAAAAAAGTATTCTGAAACGCATTATGTTTGTTCAGTTGAGTGATTAGAATCAGACTTATTTTCCCCAGAGCAAAGGGTAAACACCTTCCAGTGCAGGCAAGTGGCAAGGCAGATAAGGTCTGTCTTGATTCTGTCTGACTTTGTACCAGTGATTTTACAAGATCTTAGTCCCTAACATCATCCCACACATCCTTCGCTAACCCCCATGGCTCCTTATCTCAACGATGTCAACTCACAATCCCCACTCCGATCCATAATGTCACCTTAATAGCCAATCACCTGGAATCCACCATGGACAGACATCAGGAGCCACACAAAGATGAGAAGAGCTCAACTTTGAACCATCTAATGCAGTTCTTGCATCTGCATACGTGAGACTGAAAAAATCCTGTTCATAAAATCGATTCCAAGCTTTTAAATATATTAAATCATTATTCTCCTGTAAAATCAAATGTAGGGAGGAGGGACTTGGGGGAGGGGCGTTGGGAATGCGATAGGTGGAAGGAGGTTAAGGTGAGGGTGATAGACCGGAGAGGGGGTGGGGGGGGGGGCGGAGAGGTTGGGAAGAAGATTGCAGGTCAAGAAGGCG
>NC_057729.1:37988973-38042984 GCF_004010195.1 Chiloscyllium plagiosum | reverse complement strand
TGACCTGCAATCTTCTTCCTGACCTCTCTGCCCCCACCCCATTTCCAGCCTATCACCCTCACCTTAACCTCCTTCCACCTATTGCATTCCCAACACCCCTCCCCCAAGTCCCTCCTCCCTACTGTTTATTTTAGCTTGCTTGGCACACCTTCCTCATTCCTGAAGAAGGGCTTATGCCCAAAATGTTGATTCTCCTGCTCCTTGGATGCTGCCTGACCTGCTGCACTTTTCCAGCAACACATTTTTCAGCTCTGATCTCCAGCACCTGCAGTCCTCACTTTCTCCTGTAAAATCAAATGCCTATTTTGTGGCCACATCAAAGTCAGCTAATCCTCTCATAGCCTCTTTAGCCTCTTTATACTGTCAGTCAAACTTTGAACTCAGAAGCCCTCACTGAGATAATTATAGCTTTTAAAACTCAATCAATACTTCCATTAAGACTACATGACTGGAAGCCACATTTGTTTAGCTAACCTATGCCTGTATTCAACCAACAGAGGGTCTTTTAAACACTGTGTCTGCTACAGTCTTTTCTTAAAGTTTCAAAGCAGGGGATTTAAAAACCCTCAGATCACAACAATTATAAAGACCTTATCCATGTTTGAAAGTGTTTACATCTATACCCATCATTTCATGACTCTCACACTGTCAATTAAGGCACTTAGACCAGCCAAAATGGGGTCTGTTTGATCTCAGCATTGATTTCAAATGACCCTGTCTGCCCCAATTGCCCTACCCCCTTTGCCTGAACAGCAAACATTGGATCTATTGGAAATGAGGGCAGGATCTCTGGGAATCAAGGTAATGTTCACCATTTTAAAATGGCCATGGAGTCTTCCTGACTCTGCAAAAATCCATCCCATTGAATCAGTGGTTATGGGTTGATGGTTTCTTTTTTAACAAGAAATGTCCAAGTCCTTTTGAAATTGAAATAGTTTGAATGATGCCCGAAGTCCACATTCGTATAGCAACCTAAAATAGCTCAATTACAGTCACTTTGGCCTTCTTGGGATTCCCCAGGTTTGCTGCTTACCAGCTACCATGAATGCTTAGCCACACCAATGATGTTTGTACAAACTCAGAGACAGAAAGTCACAAGGGAAAGAAAATATTAAATGCTTGTTCATTTTCATTGCATATGAGATTGATCTAGATAGTTTGTATGCAGTCTTTTCAACTTATTAGTTCCCCACATCTTGTGAAAATGTGATGTTGGGTTTCAGTAATTTGCTTTTATTTAAATTGGTCATATTGATAGTGAGCTGAATTACTTAATTTTCTTTCTTTGCATTTAACTCTCATTTTGCTGCAGTAATTAAGGGATAATAGAACCACCAAGTGTGTATCTTACTTTCAAAACATAAATAAGACACCAGCTGACAAATACGCTGTTCCATTTTGCTAGCAATGTCCTTTGAATAGTTGTTCCTAATTAGTATTTCATTTCTTGTGCTGTGCACAAGGACATGGAGATTCTCAGTGGCAATTTCATTATAGCCTCAGTCATCAATTGCCTGGCACTATTTAACAACATCTACACAAAGAAAGGGATAAAAAATTGGACTGATACAAGTTCCTTAAACAATCGTATCTCATTGTCGTTTTGAAATCGCTTCGCTGGAAAGTAAAGCTGTCACCAAAAGAGATATTTGTTATTTTAATGCAGTGTCAATGATGCAAAAAGAACAATCAATGTCTATGCTCTATAAAATAACTAATTACCTTTCATGCCACAGATATTTCAGTTTTCAAACTAGACCAGTCGCTGATGTAACACCAATGTGCTAATTCTTTCTCTTCACTAAATTTTTAAACAAATGTATTCTTCTACAGTATTAAATTGTTCTTTAATTTCACATCTGACCTTGCAGGAGCAGAATAGTCCATGTGCACTTTTGTAGGAAGAATTGAGGCACACACTGTTTTCTGAATGGGGAGAAAGTTCAGAAGTCTGAAGTGCAAAGAGTCTTGGGAGTTATAGTCCAGGATTCATCAAGGTAAACTTGCAGGGAGAGTCCATAGTTAGGAAGGCAAATGCAACGATGGCATTTACTTTGAGAGGACTTGAATATAAAAGCAGGGATGTACTTCTGAGATGCTACAAAGCTCTGGTCAGACCACATTTGGAGTATTGTCTGCAGCTTTGGGCCTCATATCTCAGGAAGGATGTACTGGCCCTGGAGTGTGTTCAGAGGAGGTTTATGAGAATGGTCCCAGGAATGAAAAGCTTAACATATATACTCGATGGAGTTTAGAAGGATGGGAATGGGGGTATCTAATTTAAACATACAATATACTGAATGGCCTGGACAGAGTAGAGGTTGGGAAGATGTTTTCATTGGTAGGAGAGACTAGGTTCTGAGGGCATAGCCTTAGAGTAAAGGTAAGACCTTTTAGAATGAAGATAAGGAGACACTTCTTCAGACCAACAGTGGTGAATCTATGGAATTCATTGTTACAAAAGGCTGTGGAGGCCAAGTCATTGAATATATTTAAGACTGAGATAGAGAAGTTCTTGAGTGCGAAGGAGATCAGGAGTTACGGGGAGAAAGGGGAGAATGGGATTGAGAAACTCCTCAGCCATGATTGAATGGCAGAGCAGACTTGATGGGTTAAATGGCCGAATTTCTGCTCCTGTGTCTTATGGTCTTATATTAGAACCTAAATTAATATTCCCTAATATGGTTAGTCTTTTATTGAAAAAGCAATATTGGCCTCAGTAATATCATTATAATAATTTAGAATTCTCTAGGCACTTGACTATTTAAATGCCAATCATCTTTTTTCAAGCTTTTATCACAAGATATTTTCTGGGAATTCATTGAATCAGACACTGCTTTCTTCTCTCAATAGGTGGTGAAAAGGGGAAATAAGGGGGTAAGTTGGCCCTGGAGAGAAACTCACTCTCTTTTTGTTACCTCACTAATTAACTTCTGTGTGCAAAGGCCCATGGGTGACTTGCTCGATACACTGTCACTTAGACCCTTTAGTGGTCACTAAATGCCCTTTAATGGCCTCATCTGTCTGTCCCCTTGATTTCCTGCCTCTCTGCTCAGCAAGAAAAGTAGCTAGTTTTCCATCAGGGAAACCAGACAGTCTGCCTAACCGTTTAGGAATTTGGCCTTGAAATACCCCAGTCTGGACACAATTGGAGGCATAGATGGAACGTAAAGGGATGGTCTCTTAAAGCCATCATCATCCCCAAACTTTGCTTCAGACATGCCTGAAGTTCTCTTCCTGCATTTTTAATCCCATAAGAAGAGCATAAAAAAAACTTACGTTCTCACTATTGTACCCCTTCGATTGGCAGAATTTAAGACTCTGAAGCTGCCCACTCTGATTGGTCAGTAGCTTCTGACAGATCAGGATGGCCTTATCAAGGCTTATGATTCATCAAGAAACTCACCAAAACTTGCCAGGCCACAGTTAATGAGCTGATTTACAGGAAAACGGCAGTGAGGGCAGCAAGTTCATTGCTACTTAACATATGTGCACCACTTTTCTTTTAAATAAATGGGTAAATTCTGTCAAATATGTTACAATTCTTATGTAACTTGCATCAAATCTATTCCTCATCATCCTGCCTTGAGCCTTTGGCTTCTTTTGATGTTGTAGACCATAACAATCTCCTCTATCACTGTAGTCCAGCTGGAGGAGACTGCCCTCTTTTGATTCTATCCATATCAGTCTAATTCCAACTGAGAATCACATGAAATGGCTTCTCTTCCCATTCTCATTTTTCTACCATGGCTCCTCAAAGATCATCTCCTCCTACTTCTTGTGTCCTTTCTGCACTTTGGCAATATCTTTGAAAACAAAATGCCAGTTACCATGATACCCAGCTCCATGTGACCACCTCTTAGTTTGCCCCATCCACTGTCTCTAAATAACCAACCCACTTGTCTGATATCCAGGACTGAATAAGCAGAAATTACCTCAAAACAGAAAGACCCAAGTCATTGTCTTTGAGCTCTGCCACAAACTCCACTCCCTAGTTGCTGACTCCATTCCACTCCCTGTCAACTGTCTCAGACTGAACCAGACTGTTTGCAGTCCTGGTGTCAGATATGATCATGACATGGGATTTCAACGAAATATTCATGCCATCACTAAAACAGCTATCACCACCTTCATAGCAGCTCCTAACTTCACAACTGCCTCAGCTCATCTGCTGCTGAAATCCTCATCCATGAATTTGTTACCTCTACGTTTAACTAGCATGATACACTTCTGGTTGGCTTCTGATGTTCCACCCTTTATAAATTTGAGCACATCCAATACTGTACTAACAAGCTCCATGCTTACCTTATTCACTCCTGATTAAGAAATGGCATAATTTTGAAATCCATGTCATTGTTGTCTGATTGCTATATAACTTCATCACTCTCTATTCCTGTAAACCCCTCTAACCTTACAATCCTCAAAATACATATGCTCCTCCGATTCTGGTCTCTTGCCCATTCTTAATTTTAATTGTTGAAACATTGATAGTTATGACTTCATTGCCAAGTACCTAATCTTGAAATTTCCTTCCTAAACCTGTCTTCCTTGCTTTTTCCCTTAATACAGAGCTTAAAAGCGAACCCTTCGACCCAGCTTCCAGTCACCTGCACTAATATCTCCTGTGATACTGTGTCAAATGTTGATTGTTTAGGTCCTGTGTAGCAGCCTGGAATGTTATGCTGTGCTAAAGGCACACTTTAAATATTAAAATATTGTTATTTGCATTTTATAGGAACTTTTTAAAATTGATTTTATTATGTTACAGAATGTGAATTCCTAAAAACCTCTTATTGAAATCAATGGGGTTATTTAAAATGAAAACCTGTGGAAAGTTTTGAGTCTAGTTTGGTTCCTTCTTGAGACATTAGAGTGAAAATGTTGCAAAATTGAATTTACTGCTTCTGCTCCACATTTACAATGGCCCATCTATCATGGCACAATTGTTCTGCCTATTGGAACAACTAAGCCACGATTGGTGCAAAAATTCAATAAACGTCAGACTCTAGTTTTTAGATTTTTAAAAAATGTTTCTGAAGGTAAGCTTTTCTTCCTTTATATGCACTTCAATTTTTGGAAATGTAGAATGCCCGTGCAAAATGATTGAAAAATACTTTGAATGTATTAAGACCATTAAATGATAATTTTGGTTTATTGTATCTTTTCAACATTGAATAATAATCCCCAGAATAGGTATTGACAGCTTCTGTTTAATCCAACAGACTGCCCTGTTTCTGTTAGGGTCGTACTCTTCTTGCCTCATTGAGTAAATGGTGTCTGTCAAAATGCCAGTATCATGTGAAGCTTTTACGTCTAATTACTAAATATCACTGGGCCAATACTGACAATCCCAAAGTAGATTGAAGGATGGGTTACTGTATTATACTGGTAATTAAACTGCCTAGAATTTTGTACAGCTTCATGCTTAACACATGCAAATTACAACAGGTTATCTCAATGACTCTCTGGGGGCCAAATAAATCATCCTGAAGTAAATAAGATTAATTTGCATCTAAAGCAGTTGATTATAAAAGCATGTGATGACTTGCTGGCCAAGAGACGAACACTCTGCTGGCCAGTTGAGTTTTATATTTCAGAAAAGGCATACACTGTTCATCATCAGGCTCAACTTTTGCCTCGGAAGAACACACAACCTATTTATCTCTGTCTCACACATTTTGCATTTGCCTATAGCACCAGAGAATCATAAATTCCTCAAGTGCCCTTTTTATTAAGTATTTGACCATTACCTCATTGATGCAGCATTGCAGTATTTCTTATTTATTAACCTTGTCCTCTCTGTTCTCAGCATATAAAGCTGTCATTCACAAATGATTCCAGTATCTCTTTATAAAGAATCTGATGTGGGAAAGGGATGTTGTTTGAGGGGCATGAAACATAAATAATAAGTTGTGGCAAGCCAGTGTCATTTCAACATTATTGTTTTGATTGGAAGTAATGAGGAATTGGGTGTCTGGGAGAAGAGAGCTTGACAGACATCTAGCAAGTGCCTGAAGCACAGACTGTTTGATTATGGGGCCATTGTATTCAAACCCATTTTGCCTTCAGCAGGGCTAAATTCTGAGCTCTGGTGAAGATGAAAACAGAGGCTTGCGTGTTATAAGTACTGGTGCTGGTCAGTTTTGAGGTTTCCTGTTGCTGTTCCTGGTGTATAAGATTATCTCTGTTGTATAAGTCTCTGAAAGGGTTTGTTCTGAGGAGTGTAATGTGATTGTCATACAGATCATAAAGGAGATAGGCCTGCCATCTTGCTGTCCTGATAGTATTAGTAACAATGTCTATCACACTAATGTAGCTTGTTCCTGATTGCTATCATGAAATAAACTACTTTGTTGTTTAAGATAAGAACCTCTTCTCATTAAACTAACCTAAAAGGAGGATGCTGACAGCCAATCCCTCCTGATGGTCATGACGATGATGAGGATCCATCAGACAACAGTTCTCCCTACCAGAAGTTCTGGCCGATAGGTCTGAGAAGCTGCCTGTTCTGTCAATTACTCCAGTTAATGATGTGAAAGAACTCATTGAGCAGCATATTCTGATTTTGGTGAGAGTATGCAGTCTCCATACTGTGTCTGCAACAGAACAGCTGTGTGGAAACAATCTTACAGGGTGAGGAGCTACTCGTGACCTTCCCATGGAATTAGGTTGTCACTCAAAAGAGAGACGAGCACAGAGGGGAATTCAACTATTAATGCACAGGCATTATTGGGTGGGTGTTGTTTGCTTAGAGAGTGTTAACTGCATGTTTTGTGAGAGTGCGGGGGGGGGGGGGGGGTCTTCCTCCTCCTATTTGCAGAGGCACAGGAGGATCCAAGATTTTTGAGCACACTCGGGAGGCCACCTGAGCACAAGGAAGGGATTAGCGAGCGATCTATCCATGATATTTCAATTGCCTGTTGATTGATGATAATGCCATTGTTCTATGATAGGCCACAGTCCTAAGTGTCAGGGAGGTAAAGGAAAGGGGCAAGGGGCCCTGACCTCACAGTAGGGGCCTGGGCCTGGTAAGGGGCTGATAACCTTGTAAGAATGCCATTAGTGTCAAAGGCCATATGGTCGAGGTAATTTTGAGTTGACTCCTGAAATTACATTTGATTTGTAAAATTAACTGTATTTTATACTTGATTCAGGATAACATGGAAATTGATGGGCATAATAAATCATTACATCTGTGTACTCATAATGATTTTAAATTAATTGACATTTTTCAAGCATCATTTTTTTCCGTTCCAAAGAAGAGTAATTTTGGATTTAAAACATTGCTTCTCTCTTCACAGATGGTACTCGACCTACTGAGTTTCTCCAGCACTTTCTTTGTCTGTTCTGGATTACAAGCACAACAGCATTTTTCTTTTATTTGTTTTTGGTGCTGAGCTGAGTGAAATGTTTTCTTGAATGTCATACATGGAGTCAAGTTCCTGTTTTAATAGAAAATAAGGAATCCCTGTTTATTTCTAAGGACTTTCATTAGGAAATGCTTTCTCTGAAAGTGAGTACTTAATGCACATGTTTACACACATTTTCAATTATAATGAGAAAGCTCCAATTAAAGGATTTTTTTTCTTTGTCGTTGTTTTGTTATGTTAGATCAACATCTAGTTTTCATGTTTAAGATTCTGAACTAAGAAAATTAATTATTTCTCTGGGACAAGGTCTTCTAAACTGCCTGACCTGAATTCTCAATATTATTATAGAGCCAACCTTGAAACAGAGTGGTAATGGATGAAGACCAGAAATAAAAGCAGAAGGTTAATTGAGACTACATTTAACCCTTATTGCCATATGACCTTCAAACAGCTGAAGTCACTCTTACAAATGTGTAGATTCTAGTCCCTTAACTTTATCCAAGTTATTTTACTTTGAATTTCCATCAATCTTTGAATAAAAGTCAAGACTGAAGACCAAGGACAATTAAAAAAAGACTCCAATTTATTGGTTTTATCTCCTGGTGTCACTTTCACACCCAATATTTTTGGAGTCATCCAGTTGATTCTATTACGCATTCAATAGAGCGCTACAACCGAACATCTTAAATCATCATGGAAAAGGCCCTGCTGTTAAGTAAATACCAAGTGTATGAATGATAATAATTAGCTTTGATAAAAAAAGATTAAAGCCACAGGCAGAGTGTGAAATGAGAAAGAAACAAATTGCATTTATGGAGCATCATATCAAAGTATCTCAAAAATGCCCCAGAAATGCTTTGTATGCCAGAAAACACTTTGAAGTGCAATCACTACTGTTCTGTAGGCAATTGTGACAGATATTTTGTACAAAGAGAATTTCCACAGCAGAAATAAGTTAAATGTTAATTTACTCTATTTTTAATGCTGTTGGTTATAAAGAGAATATTGGCAGGACATGAGGCGAACATATTGTTCATCTTTCACTAGTTCTGTGGGGTTTTCAACATTCAGCTAAACATTATTCTGACACCTCCTCTGAAGGTTAGCACCTCCAATAATGCATCACTCCTTCAGGATTGTATGTGCCAGCTTAGAATGGATGTTTAATACTTGTAAAAAGGGAACGATGTTATCACAAGCTTCTTTAAGTCAGACCAAAGTCATGACAAGAAAATGTTGATATCTTTGAGGCATTATAACTTTAGTTAATTCTGCAATTTCAAGTGATTATGTATATGTATGAATAAGTTAACTTAATAGGGAATCAAAATTGTAGAGTCTGTAATTCATGTAGTTTTTGTTGGAAAAAATGCATACATGCAAATAAAGGACTTTTCAATGGTATTTATCACAAAAGATTAGGCTTTATAAAACAGTCTTAACAATGCCAATTCAGTGAATAATGTGAAATTTTATCACTAATGAGTTTGGAAATGTTAGCAATGTTTTGTGAAAAGAATAATAGCACAGATTTCCCTTTAACCAGACAATTGTTATTCTTGAATAGTCTGCAGCTGCACATAGGGACCTTTGTGAATCCCCATCCGAGCACACGCTGAAAGCATTGCCCAGGATTTGGATTGAATTAGCTTTATTGTCACATGTGCTTGCATGAGTACAGTGAAAAATTTACAAGTCACCACTTAACATTGCCATCTTAGGTACAAAGGTACTTAGGCACAGATTCTTGAATACAAATTCTTGGGGAAAAAACTAGAAAAATAAAGGAATAAACAAACTAACTTTTTAAATTTCCATTTAAATTGGAGACTACGGAGAGTTCCAAATAAGTAAAGTAAAAAAGCTACTCAGGAAAAGTTAAAATTATATATCTAGTCTAACTTCTGAGTAACTATTCAATGGACTCCATGCCGATCTCACACACCCAAAAGTACACCTCTCCCAGACCAGTTATGGCCTCTAGATTCCATCCTGATGTTCCCCCATCTGCTCCACACCAGGACCAAAACACCCTGGAGCTGCAGCAACCCAACCTGCACTCACTCAACCAGACATGACCTGACCCAAAACCTTGTTGGTAGACTTGGCCCACCACCCGTATCGGTGGTGACATGACCTAACCCAATCCAACAATGCCCCTTCCCCCCACCCCAACCCCTGATTTAAACTTCTCAAACCTGCCGGACCAGACTTGAACCCTCGAACCTGACACCACATCCTCACCATTCCATACCGGACACAATTTCTCGCACCATTCCAGTCTTTTCTAATCATTGCATCACTTACCTGGGTCCCCTTGCCACCTTGCACACTGGAACCTTACACACTCAGCACCCAATCCCCTTCTGTTTTGGCATCTTACCCAGCTGATATCCAAGTCCCTACCCAGCTGGTAGACTCCATAGTTGGCACCATCCTTTTATTCAGCTGGCATCTTCTATCTAGTATCCTACCCACTTGGCACCCTATCTCCCAGCACCCTAATGTCACACTTACCTCATATACTTATGGTTTGACAGCAGCTTGATCTTTACATTTCAGAATACAGCTGCTGACTGCTGTGAAATCAGGGTGCTGTTTGCCTTTCTCTGACAGCTCTGTGTTACAAAAGAATTGTCAAGATTGAAGTATGACTCCACATTTCTGAAGGAGTCCTGATCAGAATCTCCTGTCAGAAATGTGGCCCTCTCTTGTTTTCTTCGACAGGAACTGTTGGAATTGCTATCTGTGTGAGTTGGCCACTCCTCAAAGTCCAGCCCAATATTCCTGGCTAGGAAACTAATTTTCATATGATGCTAGATTTGAATGGAGTAGAGTTGGAGGAAGCACATGTGAATATAAACCCTCGCGCAGGCCAATTGAAAGCTCTAGGGGCGGAATTGTCCAGTCCTGCAGGTGCTATGCAGAATGGAGGGAATGTGACCTTCATTGGGACTATGGAAAATTAAACTCTGACACATGAACTACATAAGTCATGCACTGCAATACACACTAAAAATGAGTGTTTCATATCATTGTTGAAAAGTGTGACATTGGAAAAGTGCAGCAGGTCAGGCAGCATCAGAAGAGCAGGAGAATCAACGTTTCTGGCATAAGCCCTTCATCAGGAATGTTCCATATCATTATAATGTGTTGTATTCATCACAACCAATGTAAGACTGAGATAAAGAGGAATTTCCCCTCTCAGAGGATTGAGTGTCTTTGGAATGCACTGCCATAGAGAGCTGTAGGAGCAGAGTCCTTGTGTATATTTAAGGCTGAGATAGCTAGATTCTTGATCAGTTGGGAAAGGGCAGAAATGTAACCTGACTAGTGTTGGATCAGCCATGATTTTATTGAATGGCAGGCCAAATGGCTTACACCTATCCCTTATGGTTTTCTTATGATCTTCACCTCACTCCCAATAGAGGGGTTGTCTTGGGAGAGCAAGAGATGCAGGATTGAAAGATCTTCTTCAATGTGAAAGTGCACTGACCATAACATTGACTAGGAGATTGGTCACAGATGGGAAGATGCTGGAGCTGTGGTCTTGATGAGGTATACCAATCTGTGAAAACCTTTTTGCTAACCAATTCCAAATAATTGACCGATCAAGAAATATTTGCTTTTATGTTATGGTTTTTGGAAGCTAACTGGCTAGCAGCCTATTGTTTCATCTTTGGTACACAGATCTTTATTGGAAGTTGTTTCATTTTGCTCTGTTGTTTTCAATAAAGGTGACATTTCCTCCTGTCATTGTATCACTTAGAAGCATCAAACTGCATGGGCAAACCAAACTTTTGTGCTAATTGCACAGAACTATAACTGCACAACACTACAGTCCTGTTGCTGTGGAAGGAAGTGTGATTATGAACTGGGCAAAGAGGAGGCAGCTTGGGGCACATTGATCCTGGAACATGCTCCCCAGTTCTCCAGCATTTTGAATTAGTCACCTTATTCTCTCATTATACCCAGCTCCTGAGCATGATATATTCCTTGACTTCATCACTGCAATCACTAAACATCCCCAGTAACTGTACCTGCACAGCTATGGATGAGACAAATCCAAACACCTCTTTCCATCCTCTCTAGAGAGTGAAGACCTTCACATCTTAATAATGCATTGCATGCATCCCTTAATGTTTCACCTAACTAATTATAGACCAGTTAACGTAACATCTCCCATAAGTCAAATGTTAAGGTCTGTTATATGGTATATAATAACATGACATTTATAAATACATTATATAATCAAGCAGAGTCAGCATGACTCCATGAATGGGGTATCATGCTAACAGCTTTATGGTGAAAAGGCTGGAAAATGGAGTTGAGGATGATCTTGGTCATTGGCAGAGCAGACTTAATGGGCCAAATAACTTATTTCTGATCCTACGTTTTATGGTCCTTTACACAAACAAATATCTGACACTCTGCAAGTCTGACAACAGCAAAATGCAAACTCAGGTGAGATGCTCAATTCATGATGCTTCCAGACAGAATGCCCCAAACTATTGAGTTCCCAAATGAGGTGAGATGACTTGTTTCCCCTTCTTTATTCAGCCAACTTCTCAGTTGGTCGGATCAAGATTAATTTAGAAACAATTCTGTCCTTTGTGGATATTTTTATCCCAGACATAAATGAACTTAATGTGTGTAAAAAAAAAAGTGAGTTTATTCATTACTACCTGTGCAAAGAAACAATAACATAGCATACTTGCACAACGATTAGAAATAAGAAGGGCATCCAAAAAGACGAAAGTTTGTGAAGAGCAGATAGCTGGATATTGCAGCCATTGCAATGGAGGTTATCCAAAGCCTTGACATTGGTAATTGAACAGTGGGTTTCCTTAGCTTTGTAGGTTGGTTGAGATGCTGTAGTTCTGATTCCTTTCAACTATAACTGAATTCCAGCATTCAGGAGGAGAGGGAGTCTCTTGTTGATCTGTTTTCCTTTTGTCCGGCTGATAATTGGCAGATTTCTTGCACTTAGGGGATATTCTTTAACTGTGACCTTCCAGCACATAAATACTCAAAGTTAGGCTGGTACATATGAGAGCATGCAGTATCACTGACAATCCAGTAGAGCTAAAACTGGCTTTATAACTCCCATTTGTGTGTATTCTTTGAAGAAAAAAAACACATTGTGTCTTCACTTTGGGGCATAATCCACCGGGATGGCTGACTGTTGAGTAGAAAGTCATCAACCCTTTGTTATCTTTGTAGTCACAGGAGATCGCAATCCAGTCTGTTTTGACTTGCTTGTTCTGCTCTTTGGAGGGCAATTGTTTGAATTTCTCTTTAGATCCAAAGATTTGACATTAATGATTCTCACTTAAGACAGCCACAAAATTTAGACTCACAGCCATATTTGCATGGAATCAGCCTTCATTTAAAAAATAGACGTTTTGGAGCTCCAAGTTAAAAATGTCAGCTGTACTTTGTTGTTCTCATCCATGCTTATTACAATTGATAGTGAGAGGTGGCTTCCATATGTTCAATATGCCTATGCCTTCCGGTGCTGAGATTTGCCAGTGATTCTCCTATGTGATATTCCTCTACATTGAGGAGAAAGTGAGGTCTGGAGATGCTGGAGATCAGAGCTGGAAATGTGTTGCTGGAAAAGCGCAGCAGGTCAGGCAGCATCCAGGGAACAGGAGAATCGACGTTTCGGGCATAAGCCCTTCTTCAGGGCTTACATTGGTATACATTGGTATAGTTCCTCTACATTGGTATAGTTAGACTGAGTGATGACCCTTTTCATGTCAGTTGCAGAATGTAGATGATGTGCAATAATCATAGGTCCTTTTCCTGCGTTTTATCTGCTCTATTTTGTGCAGCCTGCAGACACTGACCTTTGTATCAAAGATGTTCCATGCCATCCAGGTCTGCTTATCACTGAGCAAGAGGACCCCTCTTCTTTCCTTGACAACCTGGACCAGAACCTCTATTGAGGCATGAGAATACATAGGTTCTGTCGGTTGCGAGACATTGCTGGGGTGTTGGTGACTGACAGCAGCAGCAATGACACTGCAGGCTGCAGTGAAGAAAGCACCATCTGAATGATTATTAAATATACCACCTGGAACTTCCCCAGAAAGTTCCTTCAGGCAGGGCCAACCCATCCACCCACCTCATACAAATTTTCATTCAACTCACAAAATAGCTCACAAGCAAAAGTGAAGAGCTAAGGACTGGATGACCAACTGAAAAAATCTTATTCCAGCCCTGAATGGAAGTGATAGTCTTGATCATGCCCTAATTAGGCTACACCCTATAAAGCATCAAGACAATGTCAGCAATCAAGAAATTATGTATGTATCTAAGAACATTCTGTTCTTAGCTAGGCCAGATTGTGTGTAAAAAATCAGCAGGACTTTTTTTTAATGTTTTTATACCTATTCTGCTAACCTGCCTAATGAGACTAAACTATTTACAAAGTTAAAAATCACGCAACACCAGGTTATAGTCCAACAGGTTTAATTGGAAGCAGACTAGCTTTTGGAGCACCGCTCCTTCATCAGGTGGTTGCCCTGAGGATGAAGGAGTGGCGCTCCGAAAGCTAGTGCTTCCAATTAAACTTGTTGGAGTATAACTTGGTGTTGTGTGATTTTTAACTTTGTAAATAGTTTAGTCTCATTAGGCAGGTACACCCCAGTCCAACACCGGCATCTCCAAATCAAAACTATTTACAGTGATAACAAGAAATAAAGCTATCCCTTAAAGTAATGCAGATCAACTAACCCAAGAAGCTCAATCCACAGTTGTTTTCTACATCATGCTGTGAATTATTATTGTCCAACAAATATTTTCTGTCATCACCATTTCAAAATACAGCGAAATGCCTGTCATATACCAAATGATATTTCTCTTCCTAATTGTATGTTCAGGTACTTGTCAATAAATCATATGTCAAAAATGCCTAATTTATTGTGCAGAATTTCTTGGCAGAAATCAAATACTTATATTCTATTTATAGCTTTTCCTTACTTGAAATATCAGATATCAACTTAGCCCTGAAGGTTTCTTAAAACGTTAATTTTGTCAAAGGGAACAATGGTGTTAAATGAGTGCTAAACTAATTTTAGATTTAGATTTTAAATTTTATTGTCACGTGTACTCAAGTGTAAGGGAAGTACACGCGTGCAGAGAAAAGTGTGTAATGTTGCCACACATGGCACCATCTTAGGTACCAAGTTACCTAAGTACAAATAATCTTAGGTACAAGGTAGTAAGGGAAATGCAAGTTAAAAAGTTTAGCATTACTCTATAGAATAGCAAAAAAAGAGGAAATGGTGAATTTTAAAGTCTTTCGCAGTTTAAACAAGGAAAATAAAGGAATAAGTTAAAAGTTCTTTGATGTGTCCAATTATCTCACTCTGCTATCTGTTCTCGATGGTGCCACTGCAGATACCGTCATTGCTGCTGAAACTGTGCCTCTCCGATCTTGCCCGGTACCTCAGGAACATGTCCAGGCAGGATCCACTCATACACCGAGCTGAGAGACTGCCATGAGCTGCCGAGAGACCAGGCTGAGAGCCACCAAGAGACCAGGCTAGTACCCACCACCAATGACTGAGAGACCAGGCCAGGATCTGCTATGTGCTGTTGAGATACCATGCTGAGAGCCACCACCAAGAGACCAGGCTGGGACACGTCACAAGCCATCAACAAACCTGGCTGAGAGCCGCCGTGAGCTGTATACACCATTTATACGGAAGATGTAAAATGCAATTTGTCGCAAATACCTGGTTCATAGTTGATGTGAGTTGTTAAAATATAACTCTCACCCTTGCAGATGTGCCACAGTGATCCAGCTACTGCTTGAGCTCTAGTTTCTGCAACGAGCAAAATTACCTGTGTGCAGTGACACTGGTAGGTTTTCTGACTTCCCACATATTACAGGCCCCAGATTCCACTTGGTCAAGCTGAGCTGGCATATCTTTATTTTTTTTCCTTTATGTCAATTTCATATTGCTTTATGTTTCCTTTAAATTTCCCTTATTCACAATGTTTCTCTTATTAAATCCAAGTGTAGCTATTCCTTTTAAAAAAAATGCACATTTCTCTAACAGCAATTTAAAGGCAGTCTCTAATAGCAGCTTCTCACCAAAGCAATGACTTCGCAGATTTTTTTGAGATATCACCATTACGTTTCTCCAGATTCTTTTCAAATTCAGCACATGCCTCTCCAATTTCAGGTACATGATGTAGGCTTTGAGACTTGCTGACTGATTCTGGGTGCTCCTTCTGCTCATTTTTAGATATTTTCTAATTGACCTTGCGCAGGCATGTTATTACATAGTGCTGGAGCAGGTGGAGCTTGAACGCGGGCTCGCTGGCTTAGAGGGAGGAACTCTAACACTGCACCGCACGAACCATTTCTGCTCACTTGTAAACTTGAAATTAATGTGAATATTTTGGAAGCATGAAGACTCTCACTCAAAGATTTGAAGGAAGGCTGCAATTGGGTTTCGTACTCTCCTTTTATGAATTATGAATCCCGTGAGTGTTTCAATACAGCAGTCCATGTGCACACTTCTCTTGTGTTAGTTGTCATTATTGATAAAAAGCTTAACATGCATTCGGTATTTGTAATGAGGTCAGCTAGGTGGATATCACAGAGTATGAGTTCCCTGATTGGGCCAGATTAATGGATCCCAATCAGGGAGCCTTGGTTGACAGATATAACAGGCATGTTAAGGATTCTGTCACTGAGAGATAGCTCTGAGGGAGCTGACTCAGTGTCAAGGACTTTCCACATGTAAATCACAGGTGACATGGTGATGGGATACTGGCCTCCGTTGAATTACTTCAGTGCACATACTCAATGCCTGTCATAAGCATGCGGAATAGGTGAATTTTGATGTGAATCAACTTTGACACCTATCCTGCTGTTTTGTAACATTAAGCTCCAGCATATCTCAAAGGCAAATTTGCAAATTCATTAAACACTGTCCGACATTTCCCACCAAATATTTTTCAATTTCCAACATAATTAAATAACAGTACTTTCTTAACATTATCGATTGAAAGATTTAACTAAAAAGCTTTCCCATTGAACTGAATATATTTTCAATCATTTCACATCTCTATCTCCCTCCAAAGTCTATTACTCTCAGATTTGGGTACTGGGACCTCAGTTATTTTTGATCCAGTCGTTTGATATGGCATAGGTGTGCAAAGGTCTGAACACTGACCTGAACTCTGAAGAAAGGTCATAGAGCTCAAATGTTAGCTCGATTTTCTCTCCACAGATGCTTCCAGACCTGATGAGTTTCTCCAGCAATTTCAGTTGTGGTTTGCACTAAAGGGTATTACCACACAACTACAGTCACAGTATAATGATATATTGAGGTTCCTTAGCTATATCAGCTCATTTCGAATGAAGAGAAAAGTGAATCATCAGGAAGGCAGCAAAGTGCAGATTCACTTCTTCAAAAGGCCTGCACAGTCCCTGTGAATGATTAAGAAAAAGCACTTCAGAGTTTTCTTTCCTTACAATAGAGCAACCAATTTGCTGTCAGCACTACCCATAGTTACTTCAAATCATTCTGGAAGAAAAAGCATAAGGAGGGGAACGTCAACATTGACTGCTGCCATTTCTGACCATATTCCTTGGGAACTAGACAAAGACTTTTCTGGGCATCATTCTTATGCTTCAGTACTAGAATAGAATCCCTACAGTGTGGAAACAGCCCTTCAGTCTAGCAAGTCCACATCGACCCTCCAAAGACTATCCAACCCAGACCCCTTCTCCCATTACTCTACCTTTAACCTGATTAATGCTCTTAACCTACACATCCCTGAACAGTGTGGGCAATTTAGCACAGTCAGTTCATCTAATCTGCACATCTTTGGATTGTGGGAGGAAACCCACATAGTCACAAGGAGAATGTGCAAACTTCACACAGACAGTCACCCAAAGCTGGAACCGAGCCCACATCCCTGGTACTATGAGGCAGCAGTGCTAACCACTGAGTCACCGTGCCACCAAATGCTTTCCTGCATGTATAGAGTTTGCTGTTCTCTATAATCTTGGCAATAAAAATCTGTTGACCATGCCTAATGCTTGCTATTCCAATTAATGGCTTTCATTTGGTTGCAACATTCACAGGAGCTTGTGATCTGTTAGAATGATCACTGATCACACTGAATCACCCTTTTGATTAGAGTTAACAGATATCTTTGTGCCTTCCCCTTTCCTTATTCCCCAGCAAGTCTGGCCTTCCTGAAGGTTTAAGGCACTGCAGTCTTAGAACACAGAACAATAAAGTGCAGAACTGACCCTTTGGACTTTGAGGTTGCGCCGACATCTGAACTAGTCTAAACCCATCCCCCTGCACTATTCCATCATCATCCATGTGCTTATCCACGGATTGTTTAAATCTCCCCAATGTGGCTGAGTTAACTACATTGGCAGGTAGGGCATTCCACACCTTTACCACTCTCTGCGTAAAGAACCTGCCTCTGACATCTGTCTTAAATCTATCACGCCTCAATTTGTAGCTTTGCCCCCTTGTACAAGCTGACGTCATCATCCTAGGAAAAAGATTTTCACTGCCAACCCTATCTAATCCTCTGATCATCTTGTATATCTCTATCAAATCCTCTCTTACCCTTCTTCTTTCCAATGAGAACAGACCCAAGTCTCTCAGCCTTTCCTCATAAGACCTTCCCTCCAGACCAGGCAACATCCTGGTAAATCTCCTCTGCACCTTTTCCAATGCTTCCACATCCTTCCTGTATGGGACGACCAGAACTGTACACAATATTCCAAGTGTGGCCGCACCAGGGTTTTGTATAGTTGCAGCATGATATTGTGGTTCCAGAACTCAATCCCTCTACCAATAAAACCTAACACACCGTTTGCCTTCTTGATAGCGCTATCCACCTGGGTGGCAACTTTCAGGGATCTATGTACATGAGCTCCAAGATCCCTCTGCACATCCATACTAACAAAAATGTTTCCATTGACCCAGTACTCTGCCTTCCTGTTATTCTTCCCAAAGTGGATCTCCTCACATTTAGCTGCATTGAACTCCATTTGCCACCTCTCAGCCCAATTGTGCAGTTTATCCAAGTCTCCCTGCAACCTGTAACATTATTCCAAACTGTCCACTACTCCACCGACTTTAGTGACATCTGCAAACTGACTAACCCATCCACCTATACATGCATCAAAGTCATTTATAAAAATGACAAACAGCAGTGGTCCCAAAACAGATCCTTGTGGCACACCACTAGTAACCGGACTCCAGGCTGAATATTTTCCATCAACAGCACTCACTAACCTCTTTCAGAAAGCCAGTTTCTAATCCAAACCGCTAAGTCACCCTCAATTCTATGCCTCTGCATTTTCTCCATCAGCCTACCATGTGGAACCTTATCAAAAGCCTTACTGAAGTCCATGTATACCACGTCAACAGCCCTACCCACGTCCACATGTTTGGTCATCTTCTCAAAAAGCTCTATGAGGTTTGTGAGACAGGTCATCTTCTCAAAAAGCTCTATGAGGTTTGTGAGACATAACCTGCCCTTGATGAAACCATGTTGACTATCTGCAATCAAATTGTTGCTTGTTAGATGATTATAAATCCTATTTCTCATAATCCATTCCAAACTTTTCCTACAACAGACGTAAGGCTCACTGGTCTATAATTACTTGGGTCATCTCTACTGCCCTTCGTGAACAAGGGCACAACATTTGCAACCCTCCAGTCCTCTGGTACTAAATCTGTAGACAATGACGACTCAAACAGCAAAGCCAAAGGCTCCAACACCTCCTCCCTAGCTTCCCAGAGATTCCTCGGATAAATCCCATCTGGCCCAGAGGACTTGTCTACTTTCACTTTTTCTAGAATTGATAACACTTCTTCCTTACTAACCTCGATCCTTTCTAGTCTAATACCTCATAGTTTATTCTTCTTCTCTACAATATTCTCCTTTTTATGAGTGAAAACTGATGAGAAATATTCATTTAGTACCTCTCTGATCTCCACAGGGTCCACACACAACTTCCCACTTCTGTCTTTGACTTGCCCTATTCCTATTGTAGTCATCCTTTTATCCCTCACATACATACATAAAAAGCTTTTGGGTTCTCCTTTATTTGACCTGCTAAAGGTTGCTAATGTCCTCTCTTTGCTCTTCTTAACTCTCTCTTTAAATTCTTCCTAGTTAACCTGTAACTCTCCATCGCCTCATCTGAACCATCTTGTCTCATCATCACATAAGTCGCTTTCTTTCACTTAACAAGATATGCAATATCTGTAGTGAACCATGATTCCCTTACTTTATCACTTGCTCCTTGCCCGACAGGGATACACATATCATGGACACGCAATATCTGTTCCTTTAACCAGCTCCACATTTTGATGGTCCCCATTCCCTGCATTTTGCTACCCCATTCTATGCATTCTAAGTCTTGCCTAATCACATCATAATTGCCCTTCCCCCATTGATAACTCTTGCCCTGTGGCATGTATCTATCCCTTTGCATCACCTACCACTAAATCAAACACCTGGCCCGGTTCATTACCAAGCAACAGATCCAGTGTGGCCTCCCATCTCGGCCCTTTGACATACTGTGACAGGAAACCCACCTGCACACATTGGACAAAAACTGATCCATCCGACGCACTAGTGTTATAGCATTTCCAGTCAATGTTAGGGAAGTTAAAGTCCCCCATAATGACCACCCTGTTCCTTTCACTCCTGCCCAGAATCATTTTGATGATCCTCTCCTCCACATTCCTGGAACTCTGCAGAGGCCTATAAAAATTCCCAGCAGTATAACCTCTCCTCTCCTGTTTCTAACCTCAGCCCATACTACCTCAGTAGATGAGTCCTCGTCAAAAGTTCTTTCAGCCACTGGTATATTATCCTTGACTAACAAGGCCACACCTTCCCCTCTTTTACTGCCTTTCCTGTTCATAATGAAAGATCTAAACTCTGGAACCTGCAACATCCATTCCTGATCCTGCTCTATCCAAGTCTCCGAAATGGCCACAACAATGAAGTCCCAGGTACCTATCCATGCTGCAAGCTCACCTACCTTATTTCGGATACATCTGACTTTGAAGTAGACACACTTCAAACCAGCATGCTGTCTGCCAGCACATTCCTGTCACCATGAAATCCAATCCATGCCCTCCCTACTCTCATCCTCCTGTTTGGAAATACACCTCAGGTTACCATTCCCCTGTTGAGCAAGTTTCAACCCACCAGTAAATTTTCCACCCAGGATATCACTACCCCTCTGGTTCAAATGAAGACTGTGCTGTTTGTAGAAGTCCCACCTTGCCCAGAATGAGCTACAATTATTCATATGCTTGAAACCCTTCCTCTTGCATAATCCCTGCAGCCACGTGTTCAGCTGATATCTCTCCCTGTTCCTCACCTTCCTATCACATAGCATGGGTAACAAACCAGTGATAACAACTCTGTTTGATCTAGCTCTCAGCTTCCATCCTCGCTCCCTGAAATCCTGCCTTACATCCCTATCCCTCTTTCTACCTCTGCCGTTGGTACCTACGTGGACCACGACTTGAGGCTGGTCACCCTCTCCCTTCAGGACCCTAAAGACACGATCCGAGACATCATGTACCCTAGCACCTGGGAGGCAACACAAACAACTGTGAGTCTCTTTCATTCCCAGCAAACCGTCTTTCTGACCCTCTAACTATTGAGTACCAATGACTAACACTTTCCTTTCCTTCATTCCCTTCTGTGCAACAGGGACAGACTTTCTGCCAGAGATCTGCACTCCATTCCATGCCCCTGGTAAGTTGTCCCCCCCAACAGTATCCAAAACGGTAAAGTTGTTTTTCAGGGGAACGACTACAGGAGATCCCTCCACTGATTGTTTTTCTCCCCTTCTAACTGTTACCCAGTGTTCTTCGTGCCTAGGAGTAACTACTTCCCTGTAACTCTTATCTATCACAGACTCTGCCGCCTGAATGATCTGAAGTTCATCCAGTTCCCACTCCAGTTCATTAACGCCGTCTTGGAGGAGCGAGAATTGGGTGCACTTCCTGCCGATGTACTGAGATGGGACAGTAATGGCGTCCCTCACCTCAAACGTCATGCCGGAGGTACATTCCTCTCCCTGCACTCTCATTCCTGCTAGTCCCCTTATCAGAATGTAAAAAAGAGAAGTTTACCTGATGTGTCCCTGGTGTTTAAGGTTAGAGGAGTGTTTGGGTGGGAGGCCCTACAAAGGTAGGGTCTCGAGTTTAGAAAGCACTCACTTATATAGCTTTAGGAAAATTAAAAAAACGTCCCTCCTTTGCCAGCAACCTCTGCTCTCCGATGTCAGATGTAAAGACTCACATCAGTGACTCACTGCTCCAGACAGATCCCTGGTCCAAGTTCCCATCCTTTGTGTTGCTGCAGCGTAGCATTTCCTCATGGAAACTGCTTTCAGTCACATAAGCTGGCATCACCATCGGAGAAGCTGAACCATTCTGCTGATTATCCACTGTAAGGCTATCAGTAGAATCTGCATGTATTGCATCAATATTGAAGAGTCAGGTATCACTGGATTTCCTTCCTGAAACGATGAAACTGGGCCTGATAGTAACATGTGACCAGGTTTAACCCATGGGTGTGTCTTCTGGTGAGGAATCCCTCAGAAAATGGCTGATACTCTTTAGCATGACTGGAGGAGTATTGTGAAACTAATCAAACTCTCGGAAAAGCTGGCATGCTTCTTGACAAAAACATCTAAGTCTTCTTGGCATGAAATTTTAATTAGCATAAAATCCTCTAGGAAAGATCATCAAGATGTCATCTAGTCTTCTCCAGATGAAAGCTCATATTCTTGGAGAGGCTGAAGGAATTTCCCTTAAATAGACCATAGTCATCAGCTTGGCCTGGAGTGGGTAGAAGTAACGAATAACCTGGAAAGATTAGTAGAACACAAGCTTGCCAACTCAATAAGGATTTGATCTGATGTTATGAGAAGTAAATAGTCTTGTGAATAAATATTCCATTGTAGTTCAATATTGCTTCAAGATGACCTTTAACTGAAAGAATGTGACTTTGCAAATCTTGGATCTTGACTTGGGATCAAAGACATATAATGTGAAGCCATTCTAAATTATCAGGCAGCACAGTAATTGTTGCCCTTGAATCACAAAAAAAAAATCAAAATTCTTGACTTTCAAAGTTGCAATAATTCTGGTCCAGATCATCAACATCTGCTGTCAGTCCAACAATATCCACTTAGAGTCATAGAGTCAAAGAAATGTACAGCACGGAAACAGACCCTTCAGTCCAACTTGTCCGTGCCGACCAGTTATCCCAACCTAATCTCGTCCTACTAAGCCCATATCCCTCTCAACCTTTCCTGTTCATATACCCATCTCGATGCCTTTTAAATGTTGCCATTGTACCAGCCTCTACCATTTCCTCTGGCAGCTCATTACAAACACGTACCACCCTCTGCATGAAAAGGTGTCCCTTAGGTCCCTTTTATATCTTTCCCCTCTCGCCCTAAATCAATGCCCTCTACTTCTGGACTCCACCACCCCCAGGAAAAGTCTTTGTCTAGTTATCCTATCCATGCCCCTCATGATTTTATAAACCTCTATAAGGTCACCCCTCAACCTCTGACGCTCCAGGCAAAATAGCCCCAGCCTGCTCAGCCTCTTCCTATAGCTCAAATCCTCCAACCCTGACAACATCCTTGTAAATCTTTTCTGAACCCTTTCAAGTTTCATAACATCCTTGCGATAGGAAGGAGACCAGAATTGCACATAATTTTCCAAAAGTGGCCTAATCAACATCCTGTACAGCTGCAACATGACCTCCCAACTCCTATACTCAATGCTCTGACCAATAAGGGTAAGGGAAAATTATCCTTCTACGGTTTCGTGATGGGCGCCCGAGGGAAATGGTATTCGAAAAACTCGGAGCTGATGAAAACCCTCGGAATCGAGAAACATAAATCATTCGCCCAGAACATCACTAACTTAACCTTGTCTTTAACCCTTGAACTCTTACGAATCTTCATGGACTCATAACAACTTCGCTCGACTCGAGATCTTAGATGTCTGGATTTTAAAGGTATGTCATATTTTAATAGTTTTAATAATTTTAACTAGTTTTTAACTGTTTAACGATTTTACTTAGGTCATCTTGGCCAATTTTAGACATTAATTTTACGATTTTATTCTTCACTATCCTATTTACCTGTGACTTTACTTTCAAGGAGAAATGAACCTGCACTCCAAGGTCTCTTTGTTCAGCAATAGTCCCTAGACCATACCATTAAGTGTATGAGTCCTGCCAAAATGCAGCACCTCGCATTTATCTAAATTAAACTCCATCTGCCACTCTTCAGCCCATTGGCCCATCTGATCAAGGTCCTGTTGTAATTTGAGGTAACCTTCTTTGCTGTCCACTGCATTTCCGATTTTAGTGTCATCTGCAAACTTACTAACTAAATCTCTTATGCTCACATCCAAATCATTTATATAAATGATGAAAAGCAGTGGATCCAGCACTGATCCTTGTGGCACTCCACTGGTCACAGGCCTCCAGTCTGAAAAACAGCCCTCCACCACCACCCTCTGTCTTCTATCTTCCAGCCAGTTCTCTATCCAACTGTCTTTCTGCTCTTCCAAGTATTCACTCGATCTCTCCTGTCAATACCTGACATATGCTTCCTTCGTTTTCTTAACCAAACCCTCAATTTTTGTGGTCATCCAGCATTCCCTATACCTATCAGCCTTTCCTTTCACCCTAATAGGAAAATACTGTCTCTGAATTCTTGTTTAATATCTAATTTCTAAAGGCTTCCCATTTTCCAGCAGTCCCTTTACCTGTGAACATTTGGCCACAATCAGTTTTTGAAGGCTCTTGCCTAATACCCTCAAAATTAACCTTCCTTCAATTTTGAACTTCAACTGTTAGGTCTAGTATATCCTTTTCCATCACAATTTTAAAACGAATAGAATTATGGTCGCTGGCCCCAAAGTTCTCCCCCACTGACACCTCAGTCACCTGCCCTGCCTTATTTCCCAAGAGTAGGTCAAGTTTTGCAACTTCTCTAGCAGATACATCCACACTTTGAATCAGAAAATTTTCTTGTATGCTCTTAACAAATTCCTCTCCATCTAAACCCTTAACACTATGGCAGACCCAGTCTATGTTTGGAAAGTTAAAATCCTCTACCAGAACCACCCTATTATTCTTACAAATAACTGAAATCTCCTTACAAATTTGTTTCTCAATTTCCCTCTGACTATTAGGAGGTCTATAACACAATCCCAATAAGATGATCATCCCTTTATATTCAGTTCCACCCAAATAACTTCCCTGGATATATTTCCAGAAATATCCTCCCTCAGCACAGCTGTAGTGCTATCCCTTATCAAAAATGCCACTACCCCTCCTCTCTTGCCTCCTTTCTATCCTTTCTATAGCGTTTGCATCCTGGTACATTAAGCTGCCAGTCCTATCCATCCCTGAGCCACGTTTCTGCAATTGCTATGATATCCCAGTCCCAAGTTTGTAACTAGGCCCTGAGTTCATCTGCCTTCCCTGTTCGGCCTATTTGTTGAAATAAATGCAGTTTAATTTATCAGTCCAACCTTATTCTCTGCTTTGTCCCTGCCTGCCCTGACTGTTTGACTCGCTTGTTTTCTCAACTGTACCAGTCTCAGATTGATCTTTTTCCTCACTATCTCCATGGGTCCCTCCCCCCACCTTAATTGTTTAAATCCTTCCGAGCAGCTCTAGCAAATCTCCCTGCCAGTATATCAGTCCCCTTCCACTCCTCCACCAGAAATATTCCAATGATCCAAAAATGTGAATCCTTCTCCCATACACCAGGTCCTTTGCCATGCATTCATCTGCTCTATCCTCCTATTCCTACCCTCACTAGCTCATAACACCAGGAGTAATCCACATAATACTCCCCTCATGGACCTCTTTTTTAAATTCCCGCCTAACTTTCTATATGTTCCCTTCAGAATCTCATCCTTTTCCCTTCCTATGTTGTTGGTTCCAATGTGTACAATGATCTGTTGGTCCTTCTCCCCTTTGAGAATATTCTGTATCTACTCTGAGACATCCTTGATCCTGGCACCAGGGAGGCAACACATCATTCTGATTATTTTGCTGGTGGCCACAGAAACGTCTGTCTGTGCCTCTGACTAGAGCGTCCCCAACACAATTAATCACTTGGAACTCGATGTATCCCTCATTACATTCAAGTCTGTCATGATTCCAGAAACTTGGCTGTTCATGCTACATTCCCCTGAAAGTCCATCACCCCCTACATTTTCCAAAATAGCATACTTGTTTTAAATGGGGATAGACACAGAAGACTCCTGTACTACTTACCCACTTCTCCTACCTTTCTTGGAGTTAACCAATCTGTCTGATTGTATCTACAGCTTTTCTCCCTTTCTACATCTTCTATCCATTACACTCCCAGCTCCTGTAAATTTCTTATTGCCTCTAACTGCCACTCCAACCGATCTGTTTGATCTGACAGGATTCGCAATCAATGACATTTATTGCAAATATAATCCTCAGTAACCCGTAAACTCTCTCGAAACTCCCACATCCAACAAGGAGAGCATAACACCCTACTAAAGGGCATTTTGCTCTTTCCAATCTGCAGACCCAGAAAATAGCACCAGCTTATTGGTCTACTAAACACTGCTCCAGGCTAACTTAATACTTATGGCTTATATTTTCAAAATTAAATCACGAGACAGATCCCAATAAAAACATATAATCACGAAAGAACTCACTCTAGTCACCATTGTAGAATTACAGCAAGGCTATATGTAAAACTATTCACTAATCTGTTTCTGTGCTGTGACCTGTCCAAACAGGTTCTTCCAAGATCAGTTGTCAATTTCGCTGTTTGTTAAGTTTTCCAAATGCACTCCGATGTCCAGTGATACATGAATTCAAACAGCAAAGGTAGTAACTGTGCAGAATAAGCAGCGCCCGAACCCTGGACCTTCAGATTAAAAGTCTGATGCTCTACTGATTGAGCTATCCAGTCGTTGACCAAGAATCCAAGAATGTTGGATTCTCCTTTGTTCTGTAAGTGATCTGTTTTGATTAACTTTAAGAGGCGATCTTACATTGCAAAATTGCTGAAAGTGACCAAATCTATCACAATGAGAGCATTCGATGATCCCTGATAGAGGAGGTGGTGCCAGCTGGTGCCAGAAGGTAACGCAAGAAGCAGGATTCTTTATGCCTAGCTAATTGATAAATTTGAATTGAGCTTCAGAGGTTTCACTAAATTACTCACTCTCTACCTGGTTCCGCACCTTGTACCCTTTCAGTCTCTTATGTTGGACCATCTCTTCTAACATCAAACCCTAGTCAGACTGCCATAAATCAGATAGTATAAATTGAGAACTAGTATGAGCTCCTGGCTGAATGTCATATTGGTAACTCAATGTATTTCCTTAATTAAACATTTCAAGTCTTGTGCCTGCCAATTGGAGTGATCATATTCAATAATAAGGTTTTTGGAACCAAATTAAACATCAATGCTGCTAAGAGCGGCTGCAAAATTTGCTGTAATGTCATCTATTCTTTGCTTGATGAGACTGACTGTGTGTCACAAAGCGCTGATTTGGAGCTATTGTGGGTATACATAGAGACCTGACTCTATTCTGTGCTTGTTGATGTGAGTCTTCCATAACATTGAAGGGCTTTGGAATGGGCAGGGACTGCTTTTCTGGTGCAGAAGTGCTGGAGTATGCTGCATTTTGGTTATGTCTTCATATATTTTTCTTCACTTAGTGTAAGCCATCAAGGTAATGTATTCAGGAAGTCACCTCGTGACTTTTGTCTTGTGGTTCCTTGGTATCACATTATGCAGTTCATTTTTGCTTAGAGGTTCTTCAGGTTCCTCTGTGAAAAGCACATATTTCCACACAGCTACTGTGCTTTAGCAAGGATTGTACTGTTGTTCATGCAAGCTCAGGCAAACATCTAGGTTTCTCTTGGTAATGTATTTTTAAACAGTATGTATATGATTGTAAGGCTGTAGAACATTATGGTTTGAGCTGTACAAGTCCCAGCCTTCTATAAGAACTCAATTGCATGACGATTGAGGTCACAGTTCAATAAAGCATACTTCAGAGGGTCATCTACATATTGATTTAGCTCTATCTCTACAATTGCCATGGGGATGTAATGGAAATGGCTAACATCCTTTTGGTAAAATGGCAGTATTCTGTTTGTAACTTCCACTTGTGTTTACTGCAAAGTGGCAGGATGCCACTTATTAAAATGAATTCTGTCTTTCTAAAACTGTATTTTAAGGAACTCATCAAGTTTGGGTCCATATTCATTGCAATTACTGATCAATCCACTACAGACTGACATTGAATATTTAATTTGAATAGTTCTTATGAACATATCAAGTTTATAAAGGAAAGAAAAGTAACACAATTCTTAGCTTGCTCAGAAACATATATTCTTCTGAAAGTTTCTCTGTTATTAGAAACATGCATTGCTTCGCATTTAGAAATGACAACCCATTAAGACATTTACAATCCTATGGGAATACTTTTTTCTGATAATTATTTTCGCAGTTTATCAAGTATATAACAAAATATGTTCAGTATAATTCCAACCTCCACAAACAGTTGATTGTGTTATCAAATGTAGTTTCTAAGGCAGTTGAGCATTTTGACTGTCACATCATGCTGAGGACCTCATTAATTTGAAGAGGAACAGGAACTTCATGGTAGTCATTTTCTATCACTTGGTAGCACTTAGTAACATATGTTGGAAGCTGAACAATTTTTATAGGAAGAGAAAGATAAAGGTTCATTTAAATCCAGCTGCCACTATTGTTAGGACTTGTCACTTAATTTTCTACCTATTATGTAAGCTTACAAAGAAGTTTCTATCTATTAGTCAACAATAGCTTAATACCTTTAATATTCCTCTGTCAGTTGTTTGAATGCAAAAATTAACTTAAGTTGTTTAAACAACATTGTGAGTAAATGTGCATTACGCAAACTGTTCAGCGTTTATCCCCTAATAATATTAAGTTATTTGTAGCTTGTGATCTCTCTTTGTTTTCACATAATTACTTGATGCATTAAAACACCAATCATCTGTAAATCATGCAATATAAACTACTTAATGATCCCAGATGTTTGATTTTGGTATTGACTTGAAAATTGTGGTTTATATTTTCCTGTTTTTAAAAAAAAATGAACAGTAGAGAAAGCAACTTTATTTTCATATATATGAAACAACGAACTGCAGATGCAACAAAAACAAAATCTGAAACAGAAGCAGAGATTGCTGGAGAAACTCAGTAGGTCTGGCAGCAGCTTTGGAGAGAAAGCAGAGTTAATGTTTCAAGTCCAGTGACCCTTCTTCAGAACTCAGTTCTGGGAGCTTCTCCAGCAAGTTCAGTTTTTTTGTTTATTTTCCCTATCTTATTTCTTGGCTCCTTCTCGACAACCAACGTTTACAATCAAGGGATTATATTAATGACTATATAGAGGAAGCCGTCTGGCAATTGCTTGTGTATGAGTGTTAGCATTTTGACCAATAGCATTGACTTCCATCCCACATTTCTGTCCTTTCCCTGTACATCCACTTTTATATTTTTTTCTGAACAAACACTATCCAATTATCTTTTAGATTATGTATCAATTTCATAGCTCAGTTTTCATAAAGCATTCAACAATCTAATAAGCCTCTGTGTAAAAATCCTCTTCAATCCTTCCTCTTTCTTTCACTAATTCTGTTTTTATACAGAGGTATCGGACCTGACATCGCACACTACAACTTACTTGTCATTAATACGTTCAAAGCAACGTCAATATGTAGATGTGCTTCATTCATCTGTATTCTTAAATGAGATTTCCAAATATAATAGACTCAAAGGCATTCTGTTCCATAAGAATAAAGTTTATAATAGATTCCTGATGCAGACATGATTTTAGAGTTCCTTTTATTGTTAGCTTTGTCAAAAGCCTATTTTCGAAAGCCTAACTTCAGTAAGCCAGGCAAGACAAATAACGCAGCAGAAAAACACTAAAAGCTTATGAAATAGAGCAGCTGGATTTTCAGCTTTGCCAGAGTCCCAATGTCAAGTCAGTGGGATGGGCTTTGCACATAGTCATATTGGCTGCTGCTGACCGTGATGAATCTTTAGCCTCATTTAAATTAGTCATGGCAAGGTTACAGTGGGATTCCCACGTGGCAGAGAATTTGCTGTGTCGGGGAGAGTAGGGGAAGACAGGAGAGGAAAATGTCAACCATACTTTCATAGTCACATCAACGCGTGGCAAAGAGAAGACCACCTTTCTGAAATTAAAATCTCTATAGTCCCGGAGTGCATTTGAGTGTCCTGTCATTGACGGTTCAAATTTAAATGTCAACCTGCCCAGCAACGTTGAATGTCAGTCACATATCATTACATTTTGATCCAGAGTTACTATAATGATAAGGACGGAAAATTATATTACTATCCTTTGAATGCACTAATTTGATCTAAGATTGTTTCGATACTATCGGGGAATGAAATATCAAAGTACAGAATTTAATTATTTTTAAGAGAACTTCTTATTGAAGTTGTACAAGACCTTTGTGAGACCGCAGTGGATTGCTGTGGACATTTTAGACCCTTTATTTGAAAAATAATATAATTGCATTGGAATGAATTCAGAAAATGTTAACTTGATTTATTCCTAGGCTTAGTTAATGAAGAAAGGGTGAACAGTTTGGGTCCATATTCATTGCAGTTTAGAAGAGCTTCAATAATCTTATTGAAACATACAGACTTGACAGAGTGGGTAACAGGAGGTTATTCACTGTGGGACAGTCCAGATACATTTTAAGAATAAGAGGTTTTCTTTTTGAGCCAGAAGAGATAGCATTTCTTTTTGTTTCAGAGGGTCATTAGTCTGTGAGATTGACTTTTGAGAAAGAGGTGGAGGCTGGATCACTGCATTTATTCGTGGCTGAATAAATCTTTTAGGAGAGAAGGCAGTCAAGAGTTATGAGTGCAGACAAGAAGGTGGAGTCAGACCGGAACCCAGATGAGCCATTATCTACTCAAATAATGGAACAGAAGATTTAAAAGGGACCAAAAGGACAACTTTTTCACGTAGAGAGCGGATGTATATGGAATGAGCTGCCAGAGGAAGTGATGGAGGCTGGTACAATCACAACATTTAAATGACAATTAGATGGGTATATAAATAGGAAAGATTTAGAGGGGTATGGGCCAAATGCTGGCAAATAGGACTAGATTAATTTAGGATATCTGGTCGGCATAGACAAATTGAACTGAAGGGTCTGTTCCCATGCTGTATATCTCTGTGACTCTATGACTTGAAAATTCAAATGGCCTATTCCTGTTGCTGGCCCTATGTTCCCATTTCCAGCCAAATGTTTCATTAGTCTTTTCTATCCGTGGGGAATCAAAGTAACAACTTAATTTTTAAGTTCCCATAAGCATCTTTCTGGTACTCCAGATCTCTCCAAATTTGAACTATCCAATAAAGGAGGTAACTCTCAACTGGTTTTGACTGTAACGGCATCATGGTATCAATGATAAGACCCAAGGCTGTCTCAAAATTGGGCCTCAAGCCATATAAACTGAACAACTTACAAGACTGAATGATAAGCCATGTGCCTCTCTAACGTAGGTGCCGGGCAAGTGGTAGTGATTGGTGGGATTGAAAAATAAGAGAGAATAATCACGGCTGACATTGTCACGCAGGAGGGCTGTGAAATCAGGAAAATATGCGACTGTTCCTTTTTGATTCACATCAAGTTTAAATGGATTTTTGGTTGCCTTTTTGGAATTAGCCCAGTGCTTGCTCCATGTAGTGCAACCTCATTTCTCAGAGGTCTCAACAAATATTAAGTCTCTTATTTACATATAAACAGACCATACTCTTGATGTAAATAATTTCTGCATTTGTCTAAAAAATATCTCAATGCAGTATTTTGCCAGATGTCCATTGAAGTGCAGGTTATTGGTCCTTAAAATTGGTCCTCATTGCACCTTCTGTACATCAACTCAAGTCCAATTTTCTTTTATTAGTATTTTCTATTTTGCGGAAGTATATGTGTCAACTAAGCAAAGTCTTATCACTGCTTGCAAAAGAGCTCATGCCAGAATTCTTGTGTGCTCTCTTGAGGCAGTTAGAAACAATGTGCTAAAGTTCCTTCTGCACAAGTGTGCTTCTTACCTATTTCCCATGGTAACCCTCTGTGCTGATCAGTATTAGGCTTGCATCAGTCTTCTATGCCCTGTGCAGTCAACCAATGTTTATTCCACATCCTCCAGCAGCCAGAGAATATTTTCATCCCACTGCCCTGAATCTTATTTGATACAAGATCCTAAAAATCAAAGAATACTTGGATGCTTTTATAGAACTTTATTTCGCCCATAAAATTAACATAGTCTGAGAATTGGGGGCAGATTTTCCAGGAGGGATGTTAAGAAGCACATCTACACTCAAAATGTGGCAATAGTTTGGAATTCTCTTCCACACATGGCAGTAGATTCTGGATCAGATGTTAGTTTTAAATCTGAAATAGATTATTTTGTTAGGCAAAGGTATTAAGGGATATGGATCAAAGGCAAGTTAGACCATAGATCAGTCATGATCATTGAATGTTGCAACAGAGTTGCAGGACTGAATGGTCTAGTCCTATTCCTGTGTAACATAAAACAAATAGTTCTAATTTTTTGTTGATGTTCATGAAACGTTTTTAAATCAAAGACTCCTAGGTGATTAAGACAGTTTGCCTGCGGCATTCCTCAAACATGTTTTTTGAAAAGATATTTCCCTTTTGATTAATTGGCCTACTGTTTTTAATTATTTTTGTTTTGCTGCTTCTTTTTACATGTATTTCATCTTTGGTCTTTTCCAAATGTTTCTAGTGTGCTTTCTACATTGCTTGATTTGGTGTGAACTTCTAATTTATGGCAATGTCCTTGAATTTGGTTGATCCAGCATTTGAATAGCTTGTCCCATCCTCTCTACAACTGCTCCTGGAAGAGTACCTAGGAATGTCAAGGAGGCAACCCTTCTCTGCTTCTATAAGAAAAATTAAAGGAATAACTTTAATTTAAGCCATCTCCCAGGAATGGAGAGGGGATGAACGAGAGGCCTGTTTTGCTCCCTGCTTGATTTTTTGTTTCAGTGATTCGTAGAATAGGATGATGATTCAAACTGATGCCATCCACAGGTTTAACTTCTGTCCAAGTTTTATTTTAATTTGGTTGCTCCCGATTTAAATCTGGGTAGTAGCAGGGGTCTTCATTGTTTGCGATCACCAGTCTGTACTTTTCAGTATAATAGATGTACAACAGGAATGTGTTGAGTACATGAGCAGAAATCCCTGCCAAATGAGCAGCTCATCAAAACTAATGTGTTAAGCTTAAGTTGCTAGAAATGCTTCAAGTTTTGCTCAATTGGCTGCAAAAGTTGAAGAGAGAGCAATGATATATATGTATAATTTGCTATATTGTCTATATGGCAGTAAATCTTGCTGACAGTTACTCAAGTCCCAGAATTATTGATAATTACTTTAGTAGCAGTTCCTCTGATCTGATTCAGAATGCTCAAGAGGATTAACCTAAATCCACTTCCACAGCAGAAAGAAATTCAAGACTAGATACTAACCATCGCATTTCCGACGCCCCTCCCCCAAGTCCCTCCTCCCTACCTTTTATCTTAGCCTGCTGGACAAACCTTCCTCATACCTGAAGAAGGGCTTATGCCCGAAATGTCGATTCTCCTGTTCCCTGGATGCTGCCTGACCTGCTGCGCTTTTCCAGCAACACATTTTCAGCTCTGATCTCCAGCATCTGCAGACCTCACTTTCTCCTCAAAGATACTAACCATATTTTGCATTCAGCTCAAAGCAATGATACTGGCCAATGACCTGAACGCAAGTCATCCACAAAGATCTAGTTGTGCTGTGATTTTCCCCTTTTCTGAAACAGTTTGAAACTGGCAGGAAATCAAGGGGCTGTCTTAGCATGTGGTGATACCGATGTCAGAAAGTAAATAGGCAGCTAATCCATTTGAAGTATTCACACAAAACAAACTAGAATGTGGAAAGCACTTCAAAATCTTTCACTTTCAGCTCAAACTTACAGTGAGTTAATAAAGATAAACACATAAAGAAAAAAAATGTTTGTAGTGTTTTGAAATTTTTATCATTGTGGAGAAATTTGATGTTCCATTGACAGCAATTTCAAAATTATCAGGCACATGTATGGACTCCAGATATTGCTGTCAATATCAGTGGAATAATAAAAGTGAACACTGACAGTTTTGCCATCATTTCTGCTGCAAAACCTGAATCACTGTGGACCTAACTATGTTATACAGAAGAATAGCTTAGTATTAAATTGCTGCTTTTCATTGCTTTTGCTTCAAGGAGGTGGTTAAGAAAATTAATGTAATAATGGTAATTGCGTGATATAGTCACTCACTCGAACACCTTTTCAACTTGAAATGAAGTCTGAAGTTGTGCTGCATCACATATTGATGGAAAAGCAATGTTACAGTGACTTACCGTAATATGTAGAACCCTTAGGAACATTGATATGCAGAGGAATTTGGGTGTACAAGTCCACAGGTCCCCGAAAGTAGCAACACAGCTACATAAAGTGGTCATCAAGACATACAGCATACTTGCTTTCATTGGCTGGGGCACTGAATACATAAGCTGTCAAGTTATGTTACAGCTGTATAAAACTTCAGTTAGGCCACATTTGGAATATTACCTGCAATTCTAGTCACCACACTACCATAAGGATGTGAATGTTTTGGAGAGGGTGCAGAGAAGGCTTACCAGGATATTGCCTGGTCTGGAGGGTTTTAGTTATGAGGAGAGGTTGGATAAACTTGGATTACTTTCACTGGAAAGACAGAGGCTGAGAGGGTAACCTAATAGAGGTCTACAAAATCATGAGAGGCATAGATTGGGTGGATAGTCAAAGGCTTTTTCCCAGGGGAGAAGGTCAAGTAAAGGGGGGCACAGTTTCAAGGTGAAAGGGGTAAAATTTAGGGGAGAGGTGCAGGGGAAGCTTTTCACCAGAGGGTGGTGGATGCCTGGAACGCATTGCCAGGGGAGGTGAAAGCAGGCAGGTCAACAATGTTTAAGGTGTATTTTGATAGACAGGTGAATGAGAGGCAAACAGAGCGATAGAAAATGTGGGTAGGCAATAAACAGTGGGTCTAAATAAGGATAAGGAATTAGCACAGGCTTGGTGGGCAGAAGGGCTTGTTCCTTTGCTGTACTGTTCTTTGTTCTTTGATCTTTTATCTGTTTGTCAAGTTGAGATATTTCCAAAAGTTATGGGATTATTAGGATTTCATGATGAAAATGATTACAATTGTGGAGGCAGGAATAGTAAAAACAATCAATGTAACAAGTATATAGAAAATGGAGGATCTGTGCACTTCACTACTCCACTCTGACAATATTTTCCTGACCAAAAGTGCTATCTCATTTTAAATTGCTGCATCAGGCCTTTAAAGCTCTGTATCTGTGGCAGGTATTGCATCCAAAAGAATTAGCTCTAAATTTATAGAACATTACGCACTGGAAGATCATTACATGCCTATAATTAGGCATGACCCTGGAAGACTCAGTGAGTTCAGCATTGGTAAATTCAATTGGTGTACAGCCATCTGGACAAAGTTCCCACAGCCTCCAGTCACCCATTAGAAAACCTACATCAAGATATTTTACGAACGATAGATGGAACCTTGGAGCATGAATCCTACAATTTGATGAACAATATAATTAAATGAAAGATTAACTCTGTTTAGAAATGGATAAACATCAATAATTACACACAAACAGTCTCCTTAGCTCACAGTTCTGAGCTTTAAGCAATGTGTCATGAATGCACTTGTATCATATCATTACAGTTTTTGTCATTATAGAGGTGGTAACATTTTCCCTTCTTTCTCACTTCCTGCTGTGTTGATTGTGGACCTGTTTCCCAAATGTTCCCAGGTGGTTCATGGTATTTGAACAGATTTTTCACAGCTCAGTAACATGGATAATGTATCACACAAGAAGCTACATTTTAGTGGGAATCCTGACCAGGAAGAAGCCAGCAGGCAAAAAGGCAAATTACTTTCCATTTATTTGATTTTTGGTTTCTAAGACTGCCTGTATTGATTTGATGTGCATCAAGATTTTTGAGATCACTTCATTTGTAAACAATGGATCTTGAATTTGAATCCCTGCACTGTCTTTGAATAGCTTCTGTTTTTATTATCTAGGACACTAAAATACACAAAGAAACTCAACCTTGTAATGCAAATAAAAGGCAGTAATGGGACACATGAACTAAAGCCTATCATTTATGGCACCAAATGGTGAACATAGACACAGTGATGTTAGCATTCCTCGCTAGCCCCCCTCCATCCGCCCACTAACTCCCCATTACTTCTCTCTCAATCTCTCTCTCTCTCTTTTCTCTCTTATAATGAGGTCCTGATCCCATTTCTTTCACCATTCTCTCCTTAACTTGAGCCTCTTCTTGGTTAATGTTCCCTGTTCTCATTTCCATATTCTGTTCTCTCTGCTCTTTATTGTCACTTATTTTCTCCTCTACAATCCCATCTTGAACAAACATGGAGAATGAGGTCAGCAAGTGCTGACGTTCATCAGTTAATACTGATGTATACAGATCCCTACCATTCTAACAGTTGGCATATACAATATCATGTCGACTTTCAAGGCATTTCAGCAAAGCTACTTTACAAAATTGTTGTGCCAAATTAATTATAACATTTAGTATCAATTTATTTCCAATATCACATGCAATCAGCTTTATACTTCCATGTACTTCTCATATGTTAACATTTAGATGCGGTGGTTAATTGTACTAGAAAAGTTAGTAGAGTCATTGAGCTAGACATGTACCTGACTATTATTTCCTCTGGCACTTCGTCCCATATATGCACCACCAAATATTGCTCCTTGTGTTCCTTTTTAAATCTTTCCCGTCTCACCTTAAATTTGTGGCCTCTAGTTTTGGACTCCCCTACTCTGGGGAAAAGACCTTGGCTGTTCATCTTATCTATGTCCCTCATAACTTTATAATTCTCTATAAGGTCACCCATCAGGATCCTATGCCCTACAACTCTATGGTTCTCTGTCAGGTTGGCTACCTGCAACTATGTCACCCTCCTTTATCAGTTTTTAACATTTTATACCCTAGTTTCAATCACCGCACATGTCCTTCCAATTGGATCTGCCTGAGACAAGTGTTTATGTGTGGTTTGAGTGCTGGGATATAAATTAATTCAGTCAGATGTTTTTCTCTTTTTCTATCTTGTCATTAGCTCTTCGTCATGTCAGGAGGAAACCATTTGAAAGAGTTGTAAATTCTTTGTGACGGTACAAAATGATTGCATATTTCTGAAACTATTTAAATTCTGTTGGAAATCACAACAGTACAAGTCTGTGTAGATTACTTGGTTTTAGCCACTTATCGTTATAATTGACCCTAGGTTGAATTTTCAACTGAATTTCATGCCATTTCTGAGATCATCTACTTCCATTTCCACAACATCACTCTACTCTAGCCTGTTCTCAGATAATGCTGAAACCTTCATTCCTGCCTTTGCCTAACTTGGCTATTCCTATGCATTCAGGATTGCCCCGAAGTACTACCCTTAATAAATTTGATGCCAACTCTACCGTCCTATTGCCTAACTCAGTTCAATTCTATTAATTTATCACCTCTTTTGCTTGCTAACTGATAGCATCAGCAAGTTAAGCAGCATCTCGAGCTCAGTTCTCAATTTTATTCTGAATTTCCTTTGTGGCCTCACCTGCCACCATGCCTAACAATTGCTCCAGCTCTCTAACTCACTAAGATATCCATGCTCCTCCAATACTGGCCCCTCGAACATCCATTACTCCCTTCTTGGTGGTGATGTCTTCTGTTGCCCAAACCCTCATCTGTGGAATTCCCTCCTCTTTTGTTTCTTTGCTCATTTAAGATAATCCTGAAAATTTGTTTGACCAAGCTTTTGGGATCAGACCGAGTATCTCCATATTTGTCCTGATTTGTCTTGCTTGATAATTCTCCTGTGAAGCACCTTAAGTCATATTATATTAAAGCACTGTACAAATATGAATTATTGTTATTGCTGTAAAACAGAGAAACTGCATGGAACAAAATCTCTCAAACATATAGGAGCTGGAAAACAGACATGAATAAACACAGCAGTTGATATGCAATACAGTATTCATACCAGTTGTGTAAAAGCAAAATTTTCAATCTCAAGTTATGCTGAACTTAATTGTACAGATATGAGGTATTGAGCTATGTGCATAAAGAATTGATTGTACTTGAAAAGCCATGTGGCAAAGCTGGTATTAAATTTAAATCCAACATGCATGCTGAACTATAGAGCTGCGAAAAATATGAATTATAAACTCCACACTCAGAAGATAGCTTTATCATCCTTCAGGAGGTACAATTGCATAACATAGTATTCAATCAGCATCAGTGCAACTATTTAGTTATAGTTGAAAACTCAAAGGAGTGTTCTGGATTAAGTTGACATATTGCAAAATATAAAGTGAAGCATATTATGACATGATAGCAGTGAGAATCCATTCTTAAAGGTAAAAAAGTACTGATGTATATTCCATATCTTCAATACTGTTGCATATGGATATTAAGAACACAAGTGCAAAAGAAATGGGAGCAGGAGTAGGTGATTTGAACCATTGAGCCTACTCTGCCCTTCATGGGTGATCTTTTTGTGGATTCAGCTCCACTTCGCTGCTCACTCACCTTAACTCTTAATTCCTTTACTGTTCAAAAATCTATCTTTGCCTTAAAAACATTCAACAAGGTAGCCTCAACTGCTTCACTGGGCAGGGAATTCCACAGATTTACAACCTTTTCCGTGAAGAGGTTTCTCCTTACCTCAGTCCTAAATCTGCACCCCCTTATTTTGAGGCTATGCCCCCTAGTGCTAGCTTCACCCACCAGTGGAAATAACCTCCCTGCTTCCATCTTATCTATCTTCTTCATAATTTTATAGATTGATTTTTCCCATTCCTCTAAATTCCAGTGAATAGTCCCAGTCTACCCAATCTCTCCTCATAAGTCAACCCTCTCAATGCCAGAATCAACCTAGAGAGGCTCCTCTTCACCCATCCAGCACCAGTACATCCTTTCTCAAGTAAGGAGACCAAAGCTGTATACAGTACTCCAAGTGTGGCCTTACCAGCATCCTCTACAGCTGCAGCATAACCACCCTATTTTTAAACTCCATCCCTCTAGCAATGAAGGACAATATTCCATTTGCCTTCTTAATTACCTGCTGCACCTGCAACCAACATTTTGTGATTCATGCACAAGGATGCCCTTTGTCCCTCTGCACAGCAGAATGCTACACTTTTTCACCTTTTAAATAATGGTCCATCTTATTCCTATCAAAATGGGATGACCTCACATTTACCAACACTGCACTGCATCTGCCAGACCCTTGCTCATTTACTTAAAAAATCTATATTTCTCTGCAGATTTTCAGTGTCTTCTGCACACTTTGCTCCACCACTCATTTTAGTGTCATCTGTGAACTTCGACACACTACACCTGGTCCACAACTCTAAATCATCCATGTAAATTTTAAACAATTGCAGTCCCAGCACTGATTCCTGAGGCACACCACTAGCTACTGATCGCCAACCAGAAAAAAACCATTTATCCTCACTGTTTGCTTTCTGTTAGATAACCTATCTTCTGTCTACACTAATACATTACTAGTAACATTATGCACATTTATCTTACACAGCAGATTTTTGTGAGGCACCTTAATGAATACCTTCTGGAAGTCCAGATACACCACATCCACCAGTTCCCCATTGTTGATTGCACTCAAAGAATTCCAGTAAATTAGTTAAGCATGATCTACCTTTTGTGAGCCCATGCTGCATCCACCTGATGGGACAATTTTATCCAGCCATCTTGCTATTTCTTCCTTGATTATAGATTCAAGTATTTTGCCCACTATAAAAGTTAAGCTAATGGGCCTATAGCTACCCATCTTTTATCTACCTCCATTCTTAATCAGTGATGTCACATTTGCTGTTTTCCAATCTGCTCGAACCACCCCAGAGTCCAGCAAATTTTGTTAAATTACCAAGAGTGCATTCGTTATTTCCAATACTATCTCTTTTAGTACCCTGGGATACATTCCATCAGGGCAGGAAACCTGTCTTACTTTAACTCAATTCGTATGCCCAACATTACCTCCTTAGTGATAAAAAAAGCTTCTAGGTCCTCACCTGCCATAGCCTCCTTGTCATCAATTACTGGCATGTTATTTTTGTCTTCAACTGTGAAGACCAGCACAAAATACTTGCATAACGCCTCAGCCATTTTCTCATTTCCTATTATTAAATCCCCTTTCACATCCTCTAAGGGACCTGAGCCACTGTTTTTCGTTTTATATATTTGTAGAAAATTTGGAGTCATAGAATCATAGAGTCCTACAGCAACAAGACAGGCCATTTGGCCCAAACTGATCCATGCTGGCCAAAATGTGCATCTACACTACCCCATTTCCCTGCACTTGTCCCATATCCTTCTAAATCTTTACTATCCATGTATTTGTCCCAATGCCTTTTAAATGTTGTTAATGTACCTGCGTCAACCACTTCAACTGGCAGCTCATTCCATATGCATAGCACCCTCTGTGTAAAAAAAGCTCCCTTTTATTTTTTTGCCCTCTAACCATAATCTGATGCTTCCTCATCTTCAAATTCCCAATTCTGGGAAAAAGACTGAGTGCATTCACCATGTCTATGCTTCTCATCATCTTATAAACTTCAATAAAATCCACCCTTCAGTCTCCTAGGCTCTAAAGAAAAAAGTCCTGGCTTGTCCAACTGCTCCCTATAACTCAGACCATTGAGTTCTGGCAACATCCTTGTAAATTTCTTCTGCGTGCCTTCCAGTTTAATAACATCCTGTAGCAAGGTGACCAAAACTAAATGCAACACTCCAAGTGTGGCCTCATCAACATCCTATACAACTGCAATATAACTTCCCAACTTCTATACTCAATATGCCAAAAGCTTTCTTCACTGTCCTGCCTGCCTGTGACTCCACTTTCAGGGAACTGTGCATCTGAACTCCAAGGTCCCTTTGTTCGACTAAACTCCTTAAGGCCCTACCATTCATCATGAAATTCCTACCTTGTTTGCAAGACCTCACACTAATTTTATTAAACTCTATCTGCCATTTCTCAGCCCACGTCCCCAGCTGATTAAGGTCCTGCTGAAATTTCTGATAATCTTCCTCACTGTCCACAATACTGCCTATTTTAGTGTCATCTGCAAAATTACTAATCATGCCTTGTACATTCTCATCCAAATCATTGATATAGATAACAAACAGCAATGAGCCCAGCATTGACCCCTGAGGCACTCCACTAGTCACAGGCCTCCAATCCGACAGACATCCTTCCACTGTTACCCTCTGCTTCCTACCATCAAGACAATTGTGTATCCAATTTGCCAGCTCCCTCTGGATTCCATGTGATCTAACCTTCCAGAGCAGCCTACCAAGTGGAATATTATCAAAGGCCTTACTGAAATCCCTGCCCTCATCAACCTTCCTGGTCACTTCATCAAAGAACTCTAATATCTTTGTGAGGTATGACCTCCCATGCACAGAGCCATGCTGACTGTTCCTAATCAAATCCTGTCTTTCCAAATGCATGTATATCTTATCGCTCAGAATCTTTTCAAGTAACTTACCCACCACAGATGTCAGGTTTACTGGTCTATAGTTCCCAAGTTATTATTTGCAGCCCTTCTTGAATAAGGGCACAACATTTGCTACCTTTCAGTCTTCCGGGACCTCACTCATGGCTAACGATGATGCAAAAATATCAGCCAGGGCTCTGGCAATGTATTCCCTAGCCTCTTGCAGTATTCTTGGATATATCTGGTCAGGATCAGGAGATTTATCCACCTTCACACGTTCTAATATGTCTAACATCTCCTCTATTGTGATATGTACTGTCTCCAACATATGACCACTAATTTCCCCAAATTCCCAAGTTATCATGTCTTTCTCTTTTTTACTATTGTTTTCCTATTCTGAAGTGGTTTACACTCAGAATCCATCTTGCTTTTCATTATAGCTTTGTTTGTAGCTTTCAGTTGATCTTTAAAGATTTCCCAATGTCCTGGTTTCCCATTAATCTTTGCCACTTGGTATGCATTTGCTTTCAATTTGGTACCCTCCTTTATTTCTGTTGTTATCCATGGCTGATTATCCCTTTTCCTACAGTCCTTTCTTTTCACTGGTATATACTTTTGCTGAACGCTGTGAAAAATTGCTTTGAAAGTCCTCCACTGTTTTCAATTGTCCTACTGTGTAGCCTTTGCTCACAGGCTGCCTTAGCCAAATCCTCCCTCATCTCATTGTAGTCTCCTTTGTTTACGCTCAAAACACTGGTATTAGATTTTACTTTCTCACCCTCTACCTGTATTTTATATTTAACCTGCTGTGATAACTCCTTCCAAGAGGATCCCAAGAGATCATCAATTATTTTTGTCAAGATTGTTTGCTCCCTCATAAGTTCTATTCCATGCATTTTGAGGAAACTATGACAGATAATTTCTATGTTCTGGATTAGTGGTACTGGAAAAGCACAGCAGTTCAGGCAGCATCCGAGAAGCAGTAAAATCGACGTTTCGGGCAAAAGCCCTTCATCAACATCTGCAGTCATTGTTTTTATCTAGATAATTTCTATGGACTCCTCCTCAAAGCTGTCTTGACTGACATAGTTTGACCAATCAATATGTACCCTAAAATACCCCAGGATAATTACTGTATCATTTCTACATGTATCAGTTATTTCTTTGTTTATTGCCTGCCCCACCATGATGTTGTTATTCGGTGGCCTATAGAATATGCCTACCAGTGACTCTTTTCCCTTACTATTTTTAATTTCCACGCAGTGTAGTGATTGGAACAAGTTAGGCCAGGTGGATCTCATTGAGTATGAGTTCCCTGATTGGGGCTGTTAACCTGTGCCAATCAAGGAGCCTTGGCTGACAGTCCTGGAGTCTCAGGAATTCCCCTAACTCTAGGGACTGGCTTTGAGCTAGCTGATCAGAATCTATGCATGATGCACATGTAAATAAAAGGTGACGTTGTAATGGGATACCAGCCTCCTTGGAGTTATTTCAGGTATGTAAAGACATAGTAGTGATGTGTATCTGAATGGAAAGGACTGCAGCATATTCTGTGTAAATTTAAAGCCAAGGTACAGGATGTTCAAGAAGGCTGCTTGATATTAGTATATTTGTTTGCCAGGTGATGACCATTATATTTGGCTACAAAATAGTACTACTATGATAGTTAATTTAGGAAGACTTCATATGATTAATGATTCATGAAGCTGTTAGGAAGTTATGATGTCAGAAAAAGTATTAAATCACCACCTTGTATCTTTCTAATGTATGTTTTCAGGCAGTTCGAATAGCATGTATGCCTCAGATCTTTGAGATAGAAGGAAGCACTGAGCAACAAAAAATTGGGACTTAGGGAAGGTGAATCAGCATTTGTAACAAGATTAGGTGAATCTTAATGACTAGCAAACTCACTGCTGTTTCAGGTATAGTTTTAAACTCTTTTATAGCCATCGTATCTAAACTTTACCAGCTGAAGGAAAAGCTCATGAATGCATTTAAATTCCTTCAAGTGCTTAATCCCTTATGAAAACAACCGTGTTTTAATCTACATCAAAGACTTTATAATTACTTGGAGCTGTCAATCAAAATGTGAATGTACAAGTTCTGCACCATGATATTGACAGATTGTGGTATCAGTCACATACATACCACTAATCTGAAAATGATAGCCCTCTGGCATGTATCAATAGCCATCTATTTAACTTGCAAGCAGTCACAGCAGGCTGGTTTCTTAAGAGAAAACCTGAGTTTGGAGACTTAAATGCTGTGACAGCTTGACAGTTCAAATTAATTTAATCAAATTTTATAGGTCCATCTTGATTTCAAACAATCCCAAAGAGCACCCTGTCTCCCAAAGGGTACATGAATTATTTTAAAGGGCACCTTACTCAAAAAGGTCACCAAAACTACCAAAAGATTCCCTTATCTTTGACTTCTCTCTGGCAGCTTTAGGCCTCTTGCTCAAATGCACAAGCCCTGAAGTGATGCTTTCTACATCCCTCTAATGAAAAATTATGTGTGTTTGAAGGCAGCTTTACTCCGACATGCTGAGCTGCCGTGTGAACCTTGAATGTATGAACTGGAACTTGCACTTGTCTCTGTCCTGAGGCAAAGTGATGAGTGATGTGTTAGGCATGGGACTTTCTGGATCAGGACTCCAGCAACAGTTTGGCTAAGTCTGAGACTTTTTCTGTCTTCATGAAAATCAGGCTCATAATGTCAGTCCTTAAACATATATAGGTAATGTAGATCTGTAATTAGTCAGCTATATATAATGAATCAAATGATTTTTTGACTAAAGTAATTGGGATATTGTTGATGTGTAGTTTATTCTGTATGGGTAATGATTCTGAAGGGGTTAATATTGATTCTGCATTAAGTTCTATCCAATCTGGGTGGAGGTAATTAAAACTTGCACAAATTCACATGTGGAGCAGATGTACACAACTCCTAATGACTCAAGGTAATTATACCTAGTAAGTTAACGTAAATTGTATCTATTGCTATCACACAACAAACTACCTTGCAATGAAAGATAATTGCATGTTCTATTTAGGCTTAACTGGTCATCTATTCTCTGACCACTGATAATTAAGTAGTCCCTCCACTCAGCATAGTGAAATGAAGATTGGTCGCAGCAAACTATCTAAACCAGAATAACACTGTTTAAATAGATTTCTAAAAGGCATTTGATAAGGTTCCACCTGTGAGACAGTTAAGTGAAGTTAAAAATCATGGAATTATAGCATTAAGAGACTGTTTAAGCACTAGAATATAGAATGGAGATATTAGATATGTACTCAAATTGAAAGCAAATGGTGTTCTACAAATATCAGTGCTGTAGTGTCAACTATTCACCATAGTTACTAATGATTTGGAAAGTACAAAAAAGAGCCAATTACATAAATGGTGGCATTGTAGGTACTGTATGCAGGAAAGAAAAAAATAAAATGATTGATTCAGGGATTTGAAATTGTAGCAGATTTTAATGGAAGTAAATGTGAGGTCATCCATCTTGAACCAAAAACGTATGCATCCAAATATCTTTTTTAAATGGTGAAAAGTCAGGAGCAGTGGCGGATCCAAAGAGATTTTGGGGTTCAAGTACACAGATCACTAATAAATTAGTTAGGTACAAAAAAAATGGAAAAGTCAAATGGAATGTTTATCTTTATAACTACAGGGCCGGAATATAATAGTTACATGAGTAGATCATATCCCTGCTCTGGAATTTTTCAAGTTGCAGTCTATGTTAATTAGTACAATGTGGAATTGAAGCTTACAGTCATAGAATTAACCTGAGTAATTTTTTAAAAAACTGTGCAAAAACTAATCCAATTAACTGAAATAATTCTATTACTATTATTATTTTTGATATTTTAGCATATGCTCATAATCTGCTTCTTCAAAAAATTCACTCGTAGGATGTGGGTGTTGCTGGCTGGCTAGCATTTATTACTGTTCCCAGTTGCCCTTGAGAAGTTGCTGCTTTGTTGCCTTCTTGAGACACTGCAGTCCAAGTGCTATAGTTTGATTCATAATGCCCTTGTGGAGGGAATTCCAGGACTTTGATCCTGTGACAGTGAAAGAAAGGTGATATATTTTCAAGTCAGTATGGTGAATGAACTTGCAGATGGTGGTGGTGTTCCATCTTCTAGATGGAAGTGGTCGTGCACTTGGAAGGTGTCATCTGAGCATCTTTGTTCAATTTTTGCGATGCATCTTGCAGATAGTACACACTGCTGTAACAGAGTGTTGGTGGCAGAGGGAGTGGATGTGGTGTCAATAAAGTGGGCCACTTGATTCTGGATGGTGTCAAGCCTCTCAAGTGTTGTTTTGGAGCTGCACTCATCCAGGCAAGTGTGGAATATCCATCACACTCCTCCTGTTTTGTGCCTCATAGATAGTGGATAGGCTTTGGGAGTCGAGGTGGGTTACTAACTGCAGTATTCCTAGCTCTAATCTGCTACATTAGCCACTGAAGTTATGTTGAGTCCAGTTGCATTTCTGGTTAGTAGTAAACCCCAGGATGCTGATATAGAAGATTCAGTGATGGTTGTGTCATTGAATGTCAAGAGGTGGTGATTGGAGAAACATCATTCCAACAATGCCCTTTGAAGTGCCTTAAACTCTTATTTTCATCTAGCTCTCTTAATCTGACAATACTCAAAGCAGCTTCCATAAATCAGTTTAAATTCTCTCCAGATCAATTGTAGGAACAATTCGTTAAGACTAATATTCACAATACTCCAAATTGTCCAGAAACCATATAGAAAGAAAGAGTGTGCAAGATGTATGCAGGATAAATCATTCTAGGAATGCTGATGAACATAAAGAGTACTAATTATGTTTTAATTTAAATCTATAATTTATTGAAAATTACATTGAAACTCTATGATATTTTGGTCTTTCTATCCACGGTGCTTGGAAAGCAAACATTTCTACTGTCATTGAAAAGATCAAAAAGATATTCCACACACTAAAGTCACTTCTGCAACTGTTTTTCAGAGGTGACTATTTATTTGTTAGAATTCTAATGGAACTCCGATATTTTGTGAATGAATCATATTGGAGATATGACCTTGTTTTTGAAAGTTGCAATTTTATTCTGCTAATAAGTGTGATACATCAATGCTTTATGGACATCTATTGGAAACTGTAGTAGCTTGGGGTTATTAATTCGCATTCCTCAGATAAGTCATCTTGAAAATATATGATACCTTGTGTAAATCGATTATATTTGACATTTCCAGTTTGCTTTCTGTGGGTCGACTCAGTGCAAACATTCTACAAAATATTAAATGGTCAAGGTATAAATAATGTATTGTCGATCAAGAAATGAATTGTGTCACTCTGTTTTTTATGTTGAGCAGAACCTTTGGTTTTCTTCAAGTATTGGTACCAATTGCTAACTACCTGGAGTAAATCTTTTTCCAATTGCATTCAAAGTATTGGTAAAAGTATGTCTAAAAATGTCAAGTAATGGAAAAAATAGCACTCGGTGTAATTCAAATATTTACCATCAGGATATTGTTAAAGTATTGACCAGTCAAAAATTCACAAAAATTTAACTTTTGATTTGATCTTTGCTAAACAATGACTATGAACACCAATGACCTGGCGAACTTACAGGTCTTCATGGTATGCATAAGTAGCCAATATAGGTGGTTGAGCCTACTGGCTATGTAATTACACCTATAATTCTGGTGCCCGGCAGATTTTAAACCTTAGAGGATCCATGATTTGAAATTTAAGTTTCACAGTCATTTTGTGTCTCATTTTGATCTGAAAGTAAAAAGTTTAAGTTGATACATGGTCTTGTACTAAAATGTAACTCTGCTTATGGTCATGATATTTTTGTGATCTGGGGAATGTTATAGCATGTTTCAAGTTCTGTACTTTAATCTCATGGTCAAATATTGGAGGTCTACACAAGTTATGAAACCACCTGAATATTAATCTGCTTTTCTAAGCAGATGATTAATGCATCCTATTTCACAGACTAACAAAGCTGCTGTCAAGTATTTTTTTTAAAAAAACTCAATTTTCACCTTTAAATACTTGTATGAAATTAGTAATGTTTGTAATGTCAAAACAGAAGGTGTCAGGTACACATTGCTGTTCTTATAACCTTTATAAATAAAAATGACAGGTGTTACGAATTCAAATATGCCACAGATACCTTCTCAAGTTCAGCAACGCCTACCATCCCTTGAACAATCCAAACATATGAGTTTAATGGGAATTGAATTAGGTTATGTGGTCATTGTAGTACAGTATCAGCCATAACCATAACAATAACATCCACTTTATAGTCTGGACCAGATGCTTACATCCTTCATGCACATTTTCAACTGCTCTGACATCAGATTGAGCTACTACTAGGTGAAGTGAAGTGTCGTTTAAATTATTAACTTCAGTTATTTCATAGTAAGATGAATGTACAATTAAATACTTTTGGTTATATTTACTTAGTTCAATCAATACATTGCATCTCTGCTCTTTGCATTTTTAGGAAAACACAAGGTATATAATGTTTTTCGTTTCAATGAGATTACTTAAACAAGACTCTTTCTAACTATCCCTCAACATTCCTAACTATAACAAATTGGGGTTAACTCCCTCACAGCTCATTTCACCCCATCCAAAAAGTCTGTCTGTCTTCTTTTTAAATAACCTGATTTCAGTGATGGTTTAAAGTGAATGCTACCACTACATTTCGAAGAATACAGTCATCCAGTTTAGGAGCAAAATACTGCAAATGCTGGATTTCTGAATTGAAATCAACCAATGCTGGCAATCACAGTGGGTCAGACAGCACCCATGGAGTGAGAGCAAGCTAATGATTCAAGTCTAGATGACTCTTCATCAGAGCTGAAGTGAAGTGTGGAGGGGGCAGCATTTATGCTCTGATTGTTGTGGGATGTAGAGTGCTGGAAGAGAAAGGATGTTGATAATTCAGTTTAGATTGGCTAAGGAATTGGATTACTGCAACACTGATGAATGGAAAGAAAAATCACTAGAACATTGGATTATCTTTAAAGCTGTTTTCTCATGCCAACCATGTACTATTATGAAATTAACTACTTCAAAGTTACATTTAAATCATTAATGCAATGTAAGTAACACCAAGGTCCCTTTATACCTGTATCATATGGTATTCTATATACAGAATTGTCTTTTCCTTATGCTTGGTATAAGTAATAAGTACAAAGATGGGAAATTGCAGAAAAAATGAACCAATCAGATTCTTAACTTCTAAGAAAAAAATCCAATTATTCCCTTAAACCTAAATTGGCAAAATTCAGAATCTCACCATTGAGCGGTGACTACCTTAGTTGCATGTTTTGGCATGTAATTAAAACACAATTGATTTTACTTCCTTCTCATCTCCAAATTTCCACTGCTTCATCAAAAACATGACAGCACAAATTCCCCTGACTGGTATACCAGGCTGGGTACCTGATGTCTGCAGCACAATGAATGCTTATCTTCTAACTGTTTATTCAGAATGGTGTCCCTGCATAATCCAAGACCACCACATTCATCTGTGCAATTTGGCATTGGCAGCCTCGCCATATGATCAAACCTACACTTAGACCAACTTTCAAACCACTTCAGCCCTTCAACACTTCATTTTGCAGCTCAGAGAAATCTAGGATTTGCATGTTTCTGCCAGGTTGCTTTGTGCTGTGGGAGAGACTGGCATCTCATACATCTACAGAGGATGCACTTATACTAAATGCACACATGCATCGAATGGTGCGCAACTTGCCTCTGTCTACTTCACATTGCTTTTTTAGCATACATGGATTGACTTCAGTACTAATTTACAGAATGCCAGGCTTGGCGTGGTGCATTGTTCCTTGGCACACTGAGTCTCTAGTGCTCAGTTACAGATTGCCAGTCTCAGTGACTTGTATTGCTTTTTACTACAGAGGGAAAAGCAGTTAGCTTGTGACATTGGTGAGCACTCACCAATCTATCCCTTCATCAGATGGAGGGAGGGCATGTTGAAGTCTGACACTATATTATATAAATATCAGCACTACAGTGTGTGCCAGTAGCTTAACAGCAAACACAGTGCATGTGATTTTAGAAAGTTGAGAGGTATTCCAGTTATTCAGGGATACCATCACAGTCTGTCAAGGAGCCGGTCCTATTTCTATCCCAGGGTTTGGCCATGGTCATTCAAGCGCTTGTTTGTACCAGAGTCTGGGAATTGGGCCGCTAACAGTCCTGCAGGTCAAGTGTAAGCAGTTCAGAGATTACCGGTAATTCAGTTGAAACTTGTTCAAGATATTAGGCTGTGGTCATAAGTATGATTGTCATACTGAGTTAGTCTGACGTTAGACGATTGTCACTTGTGGGGGTTCATTCAGTTATGATCAGGGGTTTATTAGAAGATGGTTCAAGGATTCCTGGGGAAAATTCAAGACAGATGAGGGACTTTATAATACAGTCACTGAGAGGATAGTGGCAGTGATGGAGGTGATTTAAACAGTAGGGTAGAACTTCGTAATGGGAATGAAGGAACTGGGAGCTGTGGAAGCTGTGTGGTGGAGCAGTAGGTAGTTCAACAGGTCACAGGCAAAGCTTGCAAGTCAGTCACACTGAAATGAAGTTTGCACCTTGTCATGTTGGATTGAAAATCAAAGGGCAGTAATTACACAAAATGGCTGACACTGTCTTCAAAGTGGATGGAACAGCGTTTTTTTTTGGGAGCAGAGTAAACACCTTGGAATTGGAAACCTTGTTAGTGCAAAATGATAATCATGCTTCTACTAATTCAATAATGACACCAATCTGATTTTACCTTGCATTTCATTGGCAGGTCATTCATTGTTCAAGAATGCACATTAAAAATTATAGCCTCAAGCAATCATGAATTTACATTATGTTGACAAATTGCTTCTTTGTCACGTCACTAAGCAAGTGTTATGAGAACAAAGTGCTTAAAATGAAATCTGAAGTTGCCATTTCACAACCCGTATTTCTTAGCTACTACTGGAAGACAATGTTTCACAGTTGCCAGATTCACACACTGAAATATAAATGTGCAACAACATGGTTTGTGATGTGGAAGTGAGCATTTTCTTTCAGGAGAGGGTCTACCATGATAGTTTACTGATTGGAAGGGCACTATTATGGTGGCATCGTGGCAGAATACAACTCCCAATATAGTATGAAAATTTTGGTTGTGCAACATTCATTCAGATAAGGTCAAAGCTCCTAATAGAAGTATGGCACTGATCTCCTTGGGAAGCCTCCATGCCACATTGTGTAAGGGCATAATATGTGTCTTCAATGTGATAGATGTGTGACCTCAGGAGTTCCTCCAGTGAAATAGTACTATCATTGTGACATTACCCACAGTTCACGTGGAGGGCGCTGTTGCTGGAGTCATTGTGGCTTTAGTGCAACTCTGGGCTCAGTGGTTAGCACTGCTGCCTCAGTGCCAGGAACCGGGTTCAATTCTAGCCTCGGGCAACTTTCTCTGAGAAGTTTGCACATTCTCCCCATGTCTGCATGGGTTTCCTCTGGGTGCTCTAGTTTGCCTCCTACAATCCAAAGATGTGCAGGTTAGGTGAATTGGCCATGCTAAATTGCCCATAGCATTTAGGGATGTGTAAGTTAGGTGCATTAGTCAGGGGTAAATGTAGAGTAATAAGGTACTAGGGAATGGGTCTGGATAGGTTACTCTTCAGAGGGTTGGTGTGGACTTGTTGGGCTGAATGGCCTGTTTCTATACTGTAGGGATTCTATGATTCTAAGAAAGAGACAGTGGTTACAATATCATCAGTCTGATCAGCAACATCTAGCAATTGTCGCACAGTTTGCAGAGAGAGGGAGAAGCAGCAGGTGAAGGTCAGACAAGGAACAGAATGGTGAGATCCCATATCATTGGCCTCACTGCCATTTGCTGCAGTTGTCTGAAAGACTGTGCTGGAGTGAGTCAAAGATGTCCCAGCCTATCTTCTCTGAACTGTACCATCTGCTGGAGGAGACCTGTGTTAAGAAGGACTGGGTGGCTATCCCATTTGGTGACTGTCAAGGTCACAGCTGTGTTGAAATTCTATGCCACCAGCTTGCTTCAAGGAGCAACTGAAGATCTGTGTGGCAACACCAAATCCTCACCCCATAGATGAACAGGCCATTGCATCCTTTAGATGAGGTTTTAATACCTGGATCATGGGGTTTTCCAATAAAGTCTAAAAAGGGTATTTCACATCATTGTGCAATTCTGTATCCTTACTTACTGGAGTCAGCAAAGTGGGACATAATTGATATAGATGAAATCGAGGAATGACAACAGTCTTCTGAGGATGAAGATGATGATGAGGATCTGAGCATCAACAGCAGAGCCATCCAAAGCAGCATGACTGACAGTGCATTCCAGAACCTTAGAAGCTAGGGAGAAACTAATTGGAACATTCTTCCAGGATGAATGAGCTTAGTTTGGGCTTAATTGTTGAAGATTCTGATGATAATCAGGCCAACTATCCTTGTTACGCACAAAGGGAATGTGGACATTGTTATTTTTGCAATCCTTGACCTTTTGTTTTGCTCAGTAAATGTCTCATTATGCATGTGCTTGCATGTTTGATATCATCAGCTGATCATTGTTTCCTGTAAGCTGCACAGATGGTCTGAGGTTCCATGCACAACAATCGTCATGCCAACACATTGGTTTAAGAGATTATTGCCATACACAGATGCTGAAGGTCCATGCACCAAAAATGCAATAAGAGGGACCATTACAAGTGACCCAACTTGAAAGAATGTGCAGATAACTTAAGCTATTGACCATTAGGGGGAAGGCAGCAGTCAGTAGGACAATGTAGGTCATTCTTAAGGCTTTTGGCAGGTTATCACCTTTGAGCAAGTGTTGTGTTGTGGACTCTGTCATGATAGCCAACAGTTTGAGAGAAATCCTGAGGGATCTCCTTTTGATGTTTCTATCATTGATAACCCTTCAATGTTTCAAAGTGTGTGTAACTGAAAAGTACTGATAGTACTGAACCTGTGAACTACAGCTATTTGTGCAAATTTCCTCAGCAGAGAAATGTCCTATGAGAGAGAATGGACATGTGAGTTGCTTTGAATCCCAGCTTTGAATGGAAATGTGTTCCCTTGGAAATATGATAAAGAATGAAATTTTGCTTCCAGAGCTGTGGGGAATCATTACTGAATCTGCACACTGATTCACAAGTGTGGAATGATGGGTACAAGCCAAGCCCTAGTCCAATCTCTGCATGTTGTCTTTAGTCTCAATGTTGACCACATTAAATTGCAACTCCTTGGCTGCAGTCATCTGTGTAATAGTTCAAGGATCCCTGACATCTGAGGCCATCTACAGTCAATGAATGGATTCTCATGAGACATGAGCTATAAGCTGATGATTGTAACTTCTTTCATCTTTGGGTGATTCAAAAAGGCTGCTAATCTCATGTGGGTGTGACTTCATGAGGTCTAACAGCAAAAATTATACTACAGACATTTTGAGTACAATTTAGCACATTTTTCCCATTGTGTAATGTTATTTACAGTGTGGTTTCACCCATGTTACTAGATTCTCCATGTGTTTGCTTCTTTCTTTATCTCCCACTATGTTGGTGTGGTCCTGACTTCCACAGCTGGAGTGGAAGGAGCCTGCTCTGTGGTTGACCCTATTGTCTTGGGTGACTCAGGCAGTTGACCCTGATGCTTTTGGGCTGAGAGAACTCAAGCCTGCTATGAGTGTCCTGCCCAGATGCAGCTCCATCCTCCTCAGCCTGGATCACTGCAGGTTTTGAAATCACAGGTGGGAGGAGAGAGTGACGTTTGGCATCTCTGGATTGCCCAAGTGTTGGTTTCTGGATTGTCTGCCTGTCTCCCCCTCTCTTTGGGTATCCAATGACACTATTCTATCTGCCTGAGAGGAAGGGGCACCTGGAGTGAGGTCAAGGTCCCTATGTCTGCTGGAACCAGTGCAATACTGATAGCATTAATGGGCTCATCCATCCTTTGATCCAGCTCTGACAAACCTATCTGATAATCCTATAATTATCCTTGCAGTTTGACCAAGTCATTAATCAAAGTCATCAATGAGATGTCATCTTCTGCCTCTGGCTTAGCAAATGCCGGGTCTCTGGAATCCTTTGAGTGCCAATGACTTGGGGATGCTTTTGCTTCTTCAACTAACTGCAGAGGTATCAAGGCATGTATTCCAAAGTCTCAGCTAGAAAGAGTACCCATCAAGGTATATGTCTCTGAGCTGGTGGTGAGTGCAGTGGAAGCCTTCCTGGTGCATCCTCTGAGGATTCAGTAGCTACTAGCTCACAGTGAAGGAGGAGCTCAGGGACTTTGGTGCTGGCTGCATTGTGGAGTTTTGCTGTCCACTGTTAGTGGCTGACAGAAAGAGAGATCATTAGCTGTTGTGAAAGATGCATAAAGCTTGAGCAGTTTAGGAATGAGTTAACACTGCTGGTAATCAGAGAGCAGTGCAGCCCAATACAGTGAAGTTGAGTGGGTTGGTTGTCCATTGCTTCATTCACACATGGTCAGTTCTGCTTTTCTCAATCCAGATCTATAGTTTTTTCCTTGTAAGGATAAAAGCATCCATCACCCCTCTGCACTCCCCAACCCTCTAGTCTTGGATCTCTTGGCCTGGTTATTGACCAGTTTTCTTTGCAATGAGAAAAAGGGGAGGGATTAAGTGTGATAAAAGAACTAATGTAGTGTTGGAGTAGGGTTGCTGAGGTGTCCCTCCTGAGTGATACTAAGGCCAAGAAGGTTTAATAATTTGGGAAGATGAGGTTAGAGAGAACTGTTGAATTAGAAAGTTTTGAGAAGATTTGTAGCTCAGGTTGAGGTTTTGGATGTAGGTTTGCTCACTGAGCTGAAAGGTTCATTTCCAGA